>NW_024067601.1:0-225303 GCF_015533775.1 Penicillium roqueforti
CCCCCCACCCCCCCCCCCCCCCCCCCCCCCCCCCCCCCCCCCCCCCCCCCCCCCCCCCCCCCCCCCCCCCCCCCCCCCCCCCCCCCCCCCCCCCCCCCCCCCCCCCCCGTTGGTATATGGCCAGGTAGATACCTCTTTGGCATCTACGAAAATACATTCAGATCCTAATATTTCCAAGGCATACATTATCGGCCGCTTATGACCTTTATCTTCAAGGACGATATGATCTACCTAGTTACCTCCATCTAGATACAGGATATAAGATGCTCCGAACCACCGTAGCAACGTGTCTGCCACCTGCTAGTCTGGAGGGGCATTACCACTTAAAAGATGTGTGATATCACATGAGAGTGGACAAGATACCGGAAGGCAGAATAAACCTTGGAAGGTCAACTGGAGATTGCCAAGGAATTGACGACAGATTGCCGAAGGACTGGTGTTTTTTCAATGCCATTTCTCTACATGTATCTTGGTGTTATAGCATTTGAGAAGGAAACCATCGGATTGGAAAGCTTGTTGGCTTTTCCATTCCTCAATTCAATAGGCCGACATGGTGTATTGGACTAATCTCTAAAATGGCGATGCAACCCTCTCGACCTAGATCGGGTCAAGCAAAATCGGGGTTCGTGTCATTCGCCGCTGTATTAGTAATTGCAGCAAGGGAAAAGGGCCGGATTTAGAACCTGAAAAGATGCTATAAATAGGTTGTCACTCTGGGAACATATGCATAGTGTCATCAAATTAAAACATAGTGGTTATATCATCTTGGGCCAAATGAATGGTTATCCTGCTCAAGTATCCTACTTTATTAAGGACAAAGGTAAGCGGTCGGCATATTCTTGAAGTTGATTATATTCACATAGATATCTACATGCCACTTGGTACAGAATATAAAATTCACATGATTATCAGAGAAACCCCAGACAGCCTAAACCACATCCATGTGTTTCTCCTGTGTATCAGGAACCACATACTTCCTATCTGGGTCATCTGCTTCCATTCCTTCGAACACCGTGCCTCTATCGTATATCTCGTCAGGTAAAACAGCACGGTCGATCTGAGTCTCTCGCGCAGGAAACAGCCATGATAAAGACACATAGGTAATAGATGTCGCAACAAAGCCCAAGAGCCACCCAAACTCGAACGGATGTATACCGACGCCGACATCAATATGAGAGTTCACGGTGTTGATCAGTCCGGGAAGACATGGCGCAACACCCACAATAAAAGACACCACGGCACGCCAGTTTGTACCAGATATACTCTTACCCGAGAAGCCCGGGATGGAGAACTCATAGCGATATCTTGGGTTATGGGGTTGGTATAGAGCAAGACAGTCATATCGACGGCGGTTGACAACCCAGTAGTCAAACATCATGATTGAAGCAATAGGACCAAGGAATATCGCATATGCAGACATAAAATCAAGGAAGTTGCCTGCCGATTCGAGAATTTTCCAGGGAACAAGACACCACGACAGCAAGGCGCAAAGAAGCTGACCGCGCCGAATGTTGATATATCGCGGTGCTAGTGCGGTGAAATCGTTAGCGGCCGAAAGAGAATTGGCCGAGATGTTCACTCCTAGGGAGGCTAGTGCGAAGGACGCTGCGCCGAAAAATCGACACGCGCGATTGGGCCAATAGCTGATCAGGACTGTTGGATCCCATGGGATAGACGAGAGATTATAGTGAACTTGGCCAGCGGATGAAGAAGCGATGCCAATAAAGGAAAAGAAAGTGAATATAACAGGCAGCATAGGGATATAGAGCAGCTGCCAGCGGGGACTGACGCGGGAGTAGCGGGTGAAGTCAGACTGGGAACGGTTAGCTTTTGTGAAAGTTGGTAGTAAGACAGCATCCATACCATGTTAACGGAGAGTGTTGCGTAGTTTCCCAAGACTGAGGTCATATTGGCCAAGAACAGCCAGCTATACTTGGAGCCGGAGACGGTTGGAGCCTGCTTTTCAAATACGGCACCACCACCTTTTACGGTGACAAACGCCCATATCAAGATAGCAATCCAGGCGATGGGAACCAGAATAGATTTGATTGTAAATAACCAGCGCAGCTTGTTTGGATGCATGCAGAGGAAGGGAATCTGGATCAACCAGAAGATCACAAACCCGACCATACCGCCGGTCGTGATTCCTTGTGACTCGGGAATATCATTTGGAAGATTCAAGAAGCTTGGCCAAATTGCTCCAATCATGACACTGACGGCATTTCCGCCGTTGACATTTTGGATAGCAAACCAGAAGAGAGCAAGGATGACTCGTGAAATAATGGCGATATATGAGCCCCAAAAGCCCCAACTAGCACGAGCAATCACAGGGAATGGGACATGGTATATAGCGCCCACAGTACCGTTCGCTGCGATGACCAACGACATGATGAAGAAGGACAGGGCGACGATGCCCAGAGCTTCACGGTAGGTGAGGCCGACGGCAATCATACCGCTGGCGAACTGCCAGGTTGCTGCATGCAAGGCATCGGAGACCCAATATGCTGATATCATATTCTATTAGCCCCAGCCTGATGGTTGTAAAAGATAAGCACGAGTACCGTACCTATTATACTGAGGATACCCCATTTGCGTCCAATTCTGGTAATCGGGTCGAGATCACGGTTTGTCCACCGTGCATTTCCCGCTGCAAATGCAGATTCACCCTGCGAGACCCGTAAATGGGGCCTGGAGATGCGTAGTTTCATGTTCGAAGATGCAATTGGCGAGATGGTTGTTCTCAAGATAAGGAGGGTTCGGGCCCCGATCCGTATATTAATTAACCTAACACCACAACACAAGGCGACAAACAGCTCAATGATATAGAAGTAATACAATGAGACCAAAAATGATGCAGGTCTCAACGTCTTCTTATTCCCCAGATTTGCCCCCGACCTGCCCCGTGCACAACAGGGATGAAGATAAGAATGATAAGCCTACGGTATGTAGATAAGACTACGGGACGAATGAGAAGAGAGAACTCAAAAGTACCTCGTAAAACTGGTTAGCGTGGAGAGATATAGAGATACGCTTAATTGCGATCCATGATGCATGCGCAGGTCTAATGCGAAAGAACTAATGCGATCGTCACTGCGCGCCCCAGTCATTCGTCAATCTTCATGCAAGTACCTAGGTACTCCATTTACTGTTTCTCACCCGGCAACCGGACATCCTGCCACCCTCTTCCATCACCAACGCCCTCTACACTGCCGTGTGGTCGGACCCCTTGCCACTCCGTGAGGTTGATCCACCCAATCTGCTGTACATCGCCAAATCCACCAATCCAGTAAGCATGGGTGACCACCAACCGGGCCCAGAAACTCGCATGTGGCGAATAAGAAGCACCAGGTAGCCAGACCTTCGCATCGGGATGAGGCTCGAGGAAACACTTCTCGAGGGCCGCAGCTGCGTCATCGGGAAGCGGGGATGGAAGGTTCTCCAAGTAACCGAAGAGGGTGACACGGGGAAGAGCAGCCGGGCTTAGAGGAAGACCAGGGTAGACTGGACCGGCCTCATTTAGATGATCCCACCAGTCTAACTGGAGACTGAGATTAGATCCCGCTGCAATGTTCTTAAAAGTGGTTCCAATGCGAAGGCCAAGAATTGTTGGATCACCGCGATCATCGTGAGAGAAATCCGATGGCAGGGATCCATCACAATCGGCAATGTACTCGCGTAGTCCGATAGACAGACCGGCAACATCTGATGGGGCATGTGCGGAGGGTGGGAGGGACTCTGGGAAGTTGGTGGAGATGACGCCAGAGGGTGACAGCGCAAGCAGCCGACGAGCCATCAAAGTCGAAGTGAACCATGACGGTCGATTCAAGGCACTTTCATCTTCAATATGGTTAATGTTCGGGCTGGGTGTCGAAGTATCTAGTCGTCCGAGAAAGGCTTGGAGATTGTCTGGAAGTGGGACAACAAAGCCGTGAGCCGTGAGGGGTAAAAGCAGCGCAAGAGCGCCAGTGAGGATGGAGGCCAAATGAGAGACCATTATGACGGCTAATGAGATAGACAAGTTGGCATCAAAGGAGCTCTTATATATTCAAGGGTGCAAGGAAGAAGAGAGCAGAACGAAACGGGTAAGTGCGGGGGCATCAGCTGATAGCAATCTTATCTGATCGAGTCACCTGCTACGGCATTCTCTAACCGCCAGTGGTGCCACCTCGGATTTTTCTCTTCAATAGTCTCCAGGCCAAGGTATAGCTGGCTATTTTTGCCTAATACGACATCGGTGGATGATTAGCTATCAATATCAACTAGTTACGAAATTGCCGTACAAAGCTTCTGTCATCCAGTCGCAACTCAAGAGAGCCCAGCAACTACATGTATTTAGGTAGTGTACTAACTATCTAGTAAGCTCTCCAACTTCAACAAGTTCATCTGCTTAACTCCATCCTCAGAGTGCGGTGAGGATTGATTAACCGCGTTGATAGGTCGTCACTCTGGCTTTACGAAATTGAAGGTATCTAACCCCCATTGTTCGTCATAGTCTTTGCCTTCGGGGCCAAGATTCATGTCCTCTTCCCGAAATCAGACTCCATATCTTCCTCGTTAGATCCATTTCGATGCCCAATCTCGTGAAGAATAACAAGCGGTTTAAGATAATATAGGATACAAAGTTTATCTACTAGTATACATGTTTCCACATCTAGATAGGCTCTGGCATCGATATCCTTAATTTTCTGTTAGCGTCAACTACTCCGTAGTATGTATGTCATACGGAGAGATGGGTTTCTTTTCTCGCCATCGTAAACAGCGAGTCCACCCGATAGAAGCCAAGGATTGTCACACCAGACTTCTAAGCATTTGCACTCGTTTCTCAGGAGACCTTGTTAGTCCCGCCCTATTATAATCAGTTGCGGATAGACATGGGACTTTTGTCTGCATATGCTCAAGCACCCCAGGATCGAAATAAAAGTACATAACTCCTTGTAAGAGCCGAGCTGTGAACAATATGTGGCATGCATGAGCTCCACTAGATACTTCCATGTACAACATCGAGACCGGCTAATATCCCCCTCCGGGAATACCCCACAGCCACACCCAAGGTTCACAGCCCCACACAGGTCCATTGACGCCTTGATGACTCACAATAAAACCATGGAATTCCCCGAGGCCGTTCCGAGGTTGCACAGTCAGACTGTCATGTGCACATCTGGGCAGTTCTAAGGTTGCCAGGGAGCTTAGTGATACGAGAGGGGCCGGTATCGCTGTTGAGCTGTATTTGGATTGACTATCCTATCCGAGGAGTTCTCGCCCTCTGGGATGGCAAATATACCACCCCTTAGATAGATAAGTTGATACAGGTGTAACCAGGGCAGACGCCCGCTTCCTCCCAAAGTAACCAGGGTAAATAAAGACCATAACCGTCCCATGCCGACCACTCCGTTCGCAACCGCAAAAGTAGATAAAAGAAAGGGGAAAAAGTGAAAGAGCAGATGCACGATGCAAGTAGAAGACACGCCAGTCATCACCACATCCTACACTTCGTGGGAATCAAACGCCCAAGTCCCAGTACGTACGACCGAGTACCCGAGAATAGGGGTATGTACAACGGGGTCAGGTCGTCGTAGGGGGAAAAAAACAAAAACAAAACGACGGACTTTTTCTTTTTTTGCCTCGCACAAAGGAAATAAGAAAAAAAAGGAAATCCGCTAATAAATCGCAAGTCAATTCAGGTACTCCGCAACACGGAGACTCGGGTTCAACGCGATCTTGCGTGCTTCGCTACCACAGCAGGCACGTTTCATGCCTGCTGGTCCAGAGACTGGGCCTATCTGCGCGGGGACAGCGGAAGACCCATGTTGTGTCATGAACGAACATGGGAACTGTCCGTCAGGCAACCCGCAGTGGTCTCCAGATACACCGAGATTGATTAGGTGGCGCACATGGTTCTGAAGCAAGAGATCGTCGGATCCAGTACGTCCGCGTTTTCGGCACTGACGCCGTTCGGGTGTGGCGCCGGAAAGCTCGCAGAGACTCTGAGCAGCTTCACTCAGGCTGGAATCCAGGGAAAAAGTAGACAGGTCTGGGACGGAAGAACCCATGGAACTGGGATATCCAGGAGAGCTGTAGACGCCAACCAAACAACTCTCGTCAATAGGAGAGGCAATGGCCAGAGTCTTGCGGGACTCCTTAAGGGAATTACTAGTGCAGCGCAATGTGGCCTTGACGGCCAGACGAGGTGGCGCCGAGCCAGAAGCACCGGAGGCATTGGACGAAACTGATGACGACCGCGAAGAGCGGGATGACAGGGTAGAGACGTCCGAAACCATCGAGTCAGGTGATGAGACCGAAGATGTCGAGCGAGCCAAAGACGACCGACGAGCCGCAGCCGGATAGCCATCGTACGATTGAGTCCGAGGGCAGAATGACAGGGGCGGGCGCTGATCGAGTGTTGATCGCGCCATGCACGCATTCTGCGCCTGAGACATAGCCGTACAAATGGATGGGCAGGCATTATAAGCACCCACACTCGCAGCAGGAGTGGAGGACACTTGAGATTGCGGGGTCATCTGTGGCGTAGGAAGCATCATAGGCCGGGGAATACTAGGCAAAGCCAAGTTGGCAAAATCCATGCGCGGAGTGGGCTCCAATGTTCGCGGAAGACTCCGGGCGTAAGTCGGGGTTTGTTCGCGCGACAAAGAGCGCACGGATTCATTGATTGGCAGACTGCGAGGTGAGTATTCCGACAGACCAAGATCCATCCCACTAATCGCCGCAACCGGGCTCAATGGCTCTGACTCTACATAGTCCAGTTCAGGTGTGAGTCTGGGTAGGACAGTCTGCCAGCACTGACCTTTAGCAACCGGGGGTCCACCGGCACCAGGGGTCAGCTTCAAGACCAAATCAGTCCAGCGCTGAAACATTGCTTCATCGATGTGTAGGCGCCATCCGACAGCCTTGAGGAACATAAGCTCGTTCTGGTTAATCTCGAGAGTGTTGAGTCCAGAAATCTTGCTCCAGGCACGAGCGGAGTAGTTGCGATCCTGCAAATACTTCGAAGCGAGAATCAGCGCTGCCAGGAACATCCGTCGTCCACACTGCATCGCCCGCAAAGGCGACTGATCCCGAGGCTGCTCCTTGGTGAAGTCATGCGTGGGCACGTGAGGCTTTATTTTGATCAAATAGTACAAGGCCACCTGCAAGGTACTGTAGCTAGTACGCGAGCGGCGGAGAGTTTCCTGGATAAAAGTGCGGAGGGGAAGAACCCCTTTGGATCCGGTCGCGGCGTCACTGCGGGATGCCGCGGCAGAAAGGGGCCAGATGGTCTCAACGATCTGTGACGCGGTGTCTTAAAGAAGCGGGAATATTATTTAGCCGGGTGTACGAGGACGTACTTGAGGATTCTCTTTTTCAAGACTTACCGACGAGGTTGTCGACGAAGTTCACCTTCCGTTCCGACTGCCGTAACAGACATGGCGGAGGGCGCGCACTGGGAGCGCTAGAAGAATAACTGTTAGTGCGCCGAGGGTGCGTTCGCAGCTCGGATGGCACTACACCGTCCACCTTAGAAGCAGGCCCCTTGGCAAAAGCCCGGGGGCATGCCCCGTTCGGATTTCTTCCCGCCAACTGGCTATTACTCTCATTCTCCCAAATCACGTCAACCGGGTTGGTAGATGTCGATGATATCGAACTCTGCGAGGAAACGCAATCGAGGGAGAATACAGAGGAGGAGGAGGAGGAAGCGGAGGAAGAGATCGATGAGGCATAGGGGTGAGCGTGGTGAGACGCTGTCAATTGAGAGCTTGGGTTTGAGAGGTTCAACCCCAAGACGTCCATCCCTGACATATCCGAAAGTACTGTGGAGTTCATATAGCGCGTTTGTGTGAACACAAGTTCAAATGAAGACAGCCGGATAAAAGCGAGATGGTCCGATTTTTTGGAACCGTAGTGTCAAGATACCGTTAAGCAGGAAACCGGGAACGAGAGCCGAGGAGACAGAAGCCGTCTTTGCGACGAAGGCGACGGCAGACCTTTAAAAGTAGAGAGCCAGGCTGATAACCAGACGTAGAAAAATAAGCGGAACCGCCGGGTGTAGCGGTTAAAAAGAGGCCAAAGAGGAAACAATCAACTATGAAGACAAGAAAAGGAAAACGTATTCACGATCCGATCAACCAAGTGCTTCTGATATAAGAACCAAAGCAGGGGCACGTGGCAGTATGACTCTTTTGTCCGAGTGTATTAGATGGAGCCGGAGACGGTGACGATGCGGAGGTCGGTAACAGCAACACAGGCGATCGGAACGGATGAATCAATAAGGTACATTTTGAAACAAGTCGTGTGATAGAAAAGGGTTTATATCAAGGCACCCAACGGACCGTGGACAGGCAGAACCACGCTGGTGGCTTGTCTGTACAAGGCAGTCGTTGAAGCGGCTAGGCAGAGGAGGAGGCGAGAGTCGGGGGAGGTGAGGCTGATGGAAGGCAAGATGTTGTTAGAGGAGTCAGAGAAATAAGAGAAGACATTTCACTATGGAACGACCTTACCTATGACTCTTCTCAAAATCTGTTTTTAAGTTGACTAAGAAAGATTCGGGGGGGGGCAAAAAGGAAGGGGAAAAGAGAGTCACACTGTGGCGAGAAGAAGTGGGTGGCGGGTTAGGAAGATGCCGGGAGGCGCAGGGACCACGACTGTATACAGAATATAGAATATAGTCAAATATTCCACTTCTTGATGATATTCTCCCTTGAATCAGGAGATGAAGAACATTCTCTAGAGATGGTGAGAGGGGGGAAAACCCGGATGCGGCGAAGAGACTCCGAGATAGGAGGGCAGGAGAAGCCCTGGAGTGGTACGACGGTGACTCACGCTGCTGTCACTTTTCTTCTTATATGCTATTAGATAGTCTAATATCTTCTATCTCATGTTCTATATCTATTATCATGCTAATCTTGATATTCTAAACATGACAGAGTACCTGGAATGTTTTGACTATACAGTGGCACCTTATGTCTGTGTAGCCACTCATAGCGTGATGGATCTTATTTTAAGAAAAAAAAGACCCCATATTAACAAATCAAGGGGAAGGTTCATGAGATGTTCATCATAATACTCAACCACAGCTGGAATCCATCCATTCTGAAGGCTCTGTCGAAGTTCCACTGAGTCATAAAAGCCGCTTGCCACGCTGTCTTCGCACTTGGGCCAATCCACGCGCGGCTGTTAGGCTGTGATCCACTATAATTCCCATTATTCCACGATTATCTCTATGCTGATTGGCTGACACTGCGATCGGCATTGGTTGGGGTTGCCTGCAGCCTTCCAGATGGAGCTGGGGAACCTCGGGAGTTGGAACTCAGATGACCTCACGGTGGGAACTTAGGCTGAAAACAAAGAGCAGATATTTCACGGTTAGGCTTCAAGGTGTGTGGGTTTCTCGAAGGTTTAACTATCTACAATATAGAGATCACCACTACAGGGCAGCTAAGTGGCAAAATATGCGGTCTGTAGTGATGTGGGAGAAAAAAAGGCAAATTCGAAGAAAAATCTCCATAGCATGTAAAATGTATCCGGAAAGCTCAGGTATGATGTACATCGCATGTACGGAGTAAGCTATCTACAAGTAGTATAGAACAAGCACCTCCCGCAACACACCAGCCCCCATACTTCGGCCTCTATCCTCGTTAATATCGAATAAATCCTATCAAGATATCCACTCACCGGTGTTATAGTGCAGGATGCTGACCGGCACCACCCCGTCCTTTACATTGTCCAATCTGCACACGTCGGCCAGTAGCCGGTGGCTGTAGCTGTAGCTGTACATATGACCATTGCGGAACCAAAAGGCCGATCGACGCTCAACTTCATCCACGGGGCGCGGACTGTCCACTCCCTGCACAACGAAACTAACAACCGGCATACGGAGCTCCTTGCTGGCTGAAGGTTCACCGATAACGGGAATCCGGCTATTAGAAGCTAGGAATTCCAGTATAATCTGTTGCGCTCCTCGTGCTTGGCCATCGGGGCCCAGGTCGTGCTAGGGTCGGAGTCAAAAGTACTCCACAACCTGGGGGATACTCTGTGTAAGCTCATAATTAGCCGATATGAGATTCAGCTTCATGCCTAGGGTATATGCGGGCTTGAAGAAATGCCCCAGTGACTAGATCTGGTCGTGAACGCGTGATGAGGTATATAGTTGCGCCAGTGTGGTCCATACACCTTGTACCAGGATAATGCCTTGTGGGGGGAGGATCAGCAATGAACCGGTCACCCAAGGCTTGGGTTGCAATTTACGTAGAAACCCACGCTCAACGCCTTCACGTCGACCCGACGATGCGGCGCCAGGGCCACTCCATCCACACACATCAGTGCTTAGAACCCAATATGTTTTATGGTCACTCACGCGGGATGAACATGAGCAACCTCTGCGATCTTTCGGATGGTACTGATAGTGCCAGTGATATTGGAAGCATGAAGGCATGCCGCGAGTCTGGTCTTATCGGAGAGCAGGGACCCTCACTCAGCTGGATCGCACATTGAATTCTTTGGTCGGCGCCCACCACTTTACGGTCAAGCCCAACCTCTCTGCTATATGGACCCACGGGGAGGTATTGGCTTTGTTGTTAAGTTTGTATAGGACTAGTTCATTGCCAGATTGGAATTTAATCGCCGTGGAGAGATTGCACAATAGCTGAGTGGTTGATATACCAATGCTGATCTGATTCCATACATTCACCCCCGAAGTTGGGCAGTTCTTATACTTCTTGGGAAGTAAACGCTATTGATTATAGTGCAGATACCTCCTCAGGCGCGGCGTTAGTGAGCTCAGCAGCTACTTTGCATGCATTTTCGTACGTATCAGTCGAAGTCTGGGAGACATTATAGCTGACTCTGAGCCAGACATTTGTGCTTAGCAGGTAAGAATGGATGCTATGGCCACGTTAGTAGATTAAAATCTACAATAGTGTCGATCAGATTAACGAGAGTATCGAGAACCTGATTTCCGCCTGTCGTTTAACAATCAGCAAAAGTCTCGTTTATAAGAACGGAGGGCCATCTCATCAGCGTTGTTATTGCAGTGTAGGGAAGCCAGAGCGAGCTGCTGAAATATCGAGAGCAGAGGTCAGACTCGATTGTTATAGCTAGGTGATATATGCACTATTAGGCGTGGGAATTGCAAGATACGAAGGATGTCTGTCCATTGATCATTGTCAGCTTGGGAGGGGTAAACAGTGGAGCTAACGGAGGTTGCTCAAACATCTACCCACATTGCCCGCCGTATATCATCCCTCCATCAAGCAATAGAACAAAGTGTTCCTTATCAATAGACACCTCCATCTTGACAACCCGTGTATAGCAGTCCTACACATAGCCATGGTATGGAAAACTTGAATTAAATGCGAAGATTTTGTCTCCATCGGGTATATGTATGAAATCCAAAGCCACCAAACAAGACCCATAAAAACACAACGAGAAAGAGAAACCGGAAGACTCGAGCAGCCATATTCGCAATAAAGAACAAGACTTCCACTACCGGGAGCGCGAGCCCGATGCCCCAGGTCCTCCGCCGGGGGAGGCATCATGTACCACACACAGCAGGTACTTCCGATCCGGCACGACCACAATCTCATGTTTCTTCGTGCGCATTCTCAGCAGCTTCACTTCTCCATCCTCATCCCGATCGAGATCATCGCCGTCCCGGTCTTCCTCGCGTGCTGTGCCCGCCTCGTTCCCGTAGTCGTAGTTATCATCCCAATGGCTGTCGCTGGGTCGCTGCACAGTGGGAGTGGGCCGCGATAGTGACACACCGAGTGCCTCGGCACTGGAGACAAACGCGAAGATGTGGGCAGCTAGTGTCTCGGCTTGTGAGGGTTGGTAGGGCTGTGACACGGCGGGTGAGGTAGGGGATGGTTCTGTGGGTTGAGCGGCGGAGAGGGCAGTCGGATCGGTTGTGGCTGAGGGGATGTGTGCGGTTCGAGAACCTCCGTTCTCTTCGGTCATTTGTGCTAACTGTCCTGTGCTTTGGATGATGGATCCGTCTTTTCGGGAGAGAATCAAGGTGGATTGCACGCCGGGGCGCGAGGTGAGGTGCGAGAGCAGCGCGGAAACATGCTGGGGGACCTGCTGTGTGCGCTTTGGAGGCTTGTTAGAATATTTGGGTCCATTTGGAGGAGAGGTTGCATTTACTTGTCCTGAGTTCGCCATGTTTGGGGGGTTCCGCGGGGGAATGTGAAGAGTGTTGGTATACGGTGTGAGGGTTATGGTCGGGGGTGAGTTAGACGAGCACTGAGCACCTCATATCTTTGCAATTGCTGTTTTCGCCACGTGCTTTTCTTCGGCCAGAATGATTGAAGCACTTGGAGTTCAAGAAGTTAGTTAGTTAGTTACTTGGTCTCCAAAACAAATGACTAAGCATTAGGATGGGCACAAAACATCCAATGAATAGATCGAATCCTCCGGTAAAGACCTCTAAGCTCTTTGGGTACTGATAAAACGACAGGATTTGACTTAATAGCTCCTCTATTATTCAAGACCTTCTAGGTAGTTTCAATTCTGTGCGCGTTTTATACGGTGTACTATGTCAACTCGGCCTAAGTATATAGGTCATTCAGTAATAATAGGAATGCAAAAAGATCAATAGCAAAACAAAATGGTATCATGAAAAATATAGGCAAAGATAGAGAGGGCCTGGATATATAGAAGTGGAAGCCAAAAAGATCATCACAAGCCAATAAATGAGCGACACCGTGGTGTCAGAAGCAGTAAAGATGTAAAAAAGAAATATAAGGAAAGCAAAAAAAGAGATCATTATCTATCGTTTGCGGGCAATTCGAGCTCCACTGAGACTAGACTTGTCCGACAGCCAGCCAGACTCGATGTCTTCGATCATGTTGTCCAGCTGTTTGACGTTTGGCCGGCCATCTCGGTAGGAGCTAGAAGTCTCAAACCCGCTGTACTCACTGCTGCGGGAAGAACTGACCCAGCTGTCAGGCCGTGATGTATGGCGGCCGGGATATTGGTGTGCGTGTGCGGAGCCTGATGACATGTGCGCGTCTAGATTGAGACCCTCGAGAGGGTTCTTGACTCCAGCGTTGAGCGCCGCCATAAGAGCGGCCTGTAAAATATGGTTCTGGCGTTCCAGATTCGCAACCCGGTCCTCGAGGTAGTGATCCACTTGAGGAGCAGCGCGGGTGTGGTGACTGCTTTGAGACTCCCTCGATCTGTGGGTTGATTGCGAATATTGTGACTGAGGAGACGAAGTCTTCCCAAGACCATGGGTGCTGCGGCTTTGGGGTGTCATAGGGCGCGCAGGATTGGAGTCACGAAGGCGACTGCGTGAGGACATCTGTCGTGGATCCATTGTCTCATATCCTCGGCGTGTTGGTTGGATGCGTTGGTATTTGTCGGCTTTCCGGCGCGAGCATTTGCCGTCTATCCCTGGACCAAAAACCTCATCGTCTGATGATGGAAGCGGGGATTCGGTGCGAGATTCGGGGCGACTTTGTTGATATGTTTCGGGGAACCTCTCATGTCGAAGGCTACTCCCTGAGCTGTCGCTCCGGGATAAGGTCGAGCCTCGGTAGGGCCCCGATGAAGGATGCACCTCCATCTTCCTCATTGACGGCAGAACAGCCACATTAGGCGCAGTGTAGTTGCGTTGGTCAACCTTTTGCTCAGAAGGCGGAGGAGGTGGGTGCTGAGTAGGTGGAGCTGATGGGAGTGATGAAGTGGGTGGCGGTGATGGTAGACCGAATGGAAGATTTTTTCGACTGGCTTGGGAATTGACATGAAGCCCCTTCAAAACAGCACGTTTGCCATTAGATTTTGTAGGGGTTGGGTGTCCTAGGACAGGAGAGTCGGCCAGAGGCTGTCCTTCTGAGACCTTTGCACCACATTCACTCGAGGGACTTTCGGGAAGTTCTTGCATCCTAGGGATGCGCACACTTGAAACACGTCCTCTCGGAATGCAATGTTCCGGGGTTGGCTGGTAGTGTTCCGAAAGCGAAGTGGTAAACAAGCTGTCCTCATCATCGGCCATTGACTCCCCGGCATCGACGCTGCCAAGAGAGTTTGTAGGGTCCGAGTCAAGGGCACATGGACTATCAATAGCGGATTTGAGCTCCTGGTCTTCGATTAGTGTTGCCGAAGGAGAATACAAATTGGTAGACAGTGGCTGCGACTCAATCGCTCGAATATTTGAAGCTTTCGAGCGAGTGTTGGAGTCCGGAGTGCTTGGAGAGCATTTGGTTTTGGGCAGTAATGGCAGGGGCTTTGTAGGTGCCGGGAGAGGAAATGCCTTCAGTGTGCCCAGAGACAACGAGAGTGGCCGAGTTTTAGTCTCATCTTGGGAGGCAGAATCCTTTGGGGCTTTTTCTATAGATAGTGCCGCTGCAGAAGAGGTCGCATAAGGTACAAGGGCACCAGAGCACTTTAGTTCTGCCTCGCTGACTGGAGCATCTATAAAACCATCTGAAGACTTTTTTCGCTCGTCTGGAACATCGGGGGCGCTGTCAGAAGATGGAGTTCGTGAGCTGGATGCTGTGGTATTTTCGATCGTTTGGTACCGAGGAATTGATGAATTTCTCCATGCGCCCCTGCTAGACTTGCGAGGTGCAATATCGGGAAAAAGCTTCAGGGTAGGCGACAGGGGTGTTACATTTCGAACAGAAGATTGTTCTGATTGAGTTCGCTTTTGGCTATCAATGGACGGTTTAGGCTGTGGCTCGGTCACATTCACACCCACGGATGTATTGATCGTGCCTCGTGAGACAGGGTCGGCACGGATACTCAACTCTGCAGAGCTAGATGACCGTTGGATTTGCTCATCAATTGACGCGTTCCTATTGGAATGACTGGTAGAGGCTAACGAAGAAGCTGGCCGGATGATATTGTGAGGACCAGGGTCTGCTGTAGAACTTGACATTGGAGTAGCCGATGAGGATTGGGAGGAAGGGTGATCGGTGGGCTGATATGGCGGCGGCATGGAATCGTCGAAATCGGAAGCGAGTGAGACTGCGACATCGACCATTGAGCCGAAATCATCAAGATCCAGAGAGCCCAAGCTACGTCTGGTTTCAGTAGGGCGCCTGTTGCCATCGACTTTGGCTTGCAGCCATGGCTGTCCAATGTTCTCCACGTCCTTCTTTGATTTGGAAAGAGATCGAGAGATAGATAGCGACAGGCTTTCTTTTGATCGCTTTGCTTCCTTTTGTCCCTTTGACTCCTTTGGTAAAGCCGCTGGCATAAGATATCCTTCCCTTCTCAGTGCTTCGATTTGACGCTCTTGTTCTTCTTGCTTTGACCTGGGTGATGATTCCTTCTTTTGGCGCTGGGCAAACTGCAAAAGGCGACGATGAAATGGTTTCAGGTCCTGCTTTGGATCTAGCTTTGACTCTGGCTTTGATTCTTTAGGCGAAACAGGAACCGGGAGTGCAGTGGTTGTATCGGAAGGACTGGAGGGTTGAGGTTCAGAAGGAGCGCGAGAGCGGGGTTGAGGTTGGGATGGAGCCGGGGGCTGGGAGGGTATATTTTGAGCCTGGAAGAATCGAACCATGTCCACTAGGCTTTCATTTCTACCGGCTCTTTCAGCCGTGCCTGCTGATCGGGCTTCAGGTCGTGGAGCACTACCACCTTGAGGCCTAGGAATGACTAGAGGCTTAGGTGCTGGCCCAGTCTTTGTGGACGTCATGTTGGGGATCCTGCGTTTCGAGGGGGGATCAGGTCGATAAGTCCGAACGATTGGGCTTGGTGCAACGGCACAGTCATGCGGTGAATCAAACTGATGCATAGGGAGACGAAGCATCAATTACTGGCTTGCTTTGCAATCCGGCAGTTCCCGGGTGTCGACATGAAAACCCAGGGCTTACCGGTTAAAGCAATAGACAGTGCTATACTTCTAAGTTAGAAGGATAAACCGAGGCACTGGCTCGGGAGCGAGGCATTCTCACCTGCTCAAGAGGGCCAACACAATAGGGGCCAGGGGCTATATAGACGCGCGAGGAATATGAATATGATACGTCGACACAAGTTGACACCACTATATACAGGGGGTGTCGATATGTACAAAGTCGACAAGAGTTGGCGAGCGTGGCGTTCTGTATGGGAGAATCAGAACGAGCGAACAAAACTTGGGACTGCGAGGCGGAAATGGAGAGAGTTTAATAGGATCTCAGGTGAGCTGTCGCATCCTTACTTGGAGGGGATCCTTGAACTAAAACGAACACAGGAGTAGTCCCAGGAAGCCCCTCCCGGAACCTGGAAAGGCGCAGATATACAGGGTGGTTGAGGCTAAAACGGTAGTACGAATCCGAAGAGATGATGAAAATGAGTTTTTCCAAAGGGATTCGTCCGAGCAAGGTCCTGTGGAGAACTTTTCAGACTAGGCAACTCTAGCCATCAAACATGCTGTGGCACTCGCGATGTATAGTTTGGGATCCAGCAGGTAATATGACACAACGCTTGTATGGCAGACTCGGGCGTGCCAATGCAGCTGCATGTTGCCGTCGGGGATTCGGTCCCTTTTCCTCATTGTGTTTATTGTGGCAAGGACAATGCTGGCCAACCATAGACCAATCGTCAATCGAACGGCTCTTCACTAATTGGCTTTTCTCCTTCCTGCCCCCCTTAGAGAATGCAAGGGGGGTGAGAAAAGAAAACGTCAGGCCGGCCTGTACTCCGTAACCCGGGCTCCCCGCCGGATGTGAGGTATCAGATCCAACAGAACAAACCTTTCAAGCCAAGCACTTAGCATGATCTTCCCGAGTAAAGCAAGAATTTAGATCGGACCTGTGCAGATCCGAGGGTATAGACAGTCGATCATGGCCGATCTTTTGGGGGGGGGGGAAGTACATGTAAATCGGGGAAATGAGAGAGGGTGAGATAGCTCACACTCAATTCTTAGACTATTGAAAATACATAGGGGGTCAATAACATAACATATTGATCAATGCGAATGACTTCAAAGATTGAATAATAATATACAATATACAATATGTCGATATGTCAATAATATGTAGCAATGTGGGAACACTACTCCGTACTACATAACTATTAATCTATACCGGCATTATAAGTGAGAATGAGAAACTTGGATGTGAGACCCATTCAACGAAAAGAAATAAGATTCTGGAAGAATGAATCATGAAGTGAACCCCTTGCCTTGACGTCTCACACATTACCTACATATTGTAGATAGTACGGAGTACTTTGTACACCATAACCATTTCCTGCACTTAATCTCCGAAAAAACGCTCTTCTTCACATCTGTAGTACTCAATTTCGTGGTCCTGAATTCCCAAAACAAAAACAAAAACAAAAAAATAAAAATAAAAATGCAGAAGTGCCAGACCCACGCTACAAGACATGTCAAGTCTTCCCCTCTTTGTCTCCAATAATATGTTAAAGGATATCCACTTCCAAGACCGTAAAGAAACCAGTATAAGCGAATAAGAGACAGAGTCTAACACACACATCACAGCAAACAGGATAGTTTTAGTCCTTGGGCATCGATCGGGAATTGACTTGGAAATGGTATACATATTCTATACTCCGTGCGGAGTACATGTACATGTACAATATACAGCATTTCAGAGCCTATCTAATAATAGGACTCCGCACTTTTGTCGTTTGCCTTCTGATCGTTTACGAAGAAATAAAAATACGGTTTTCTCTTTCTAACAATCGAATTTTCTATAGATGATATTAGATTATTTTGCTTGTGATTTTCTCGCTCTCCAAGGCTATGGGGATGAATGACTAAAGTCAATGTTCCGTGAGAAGATATATGAGGTTCCAGTTAAGGCTTTGGCTTGGAGCCTTGGTATTGTATATATCTTGCTTTTACCTGCTGCAAGGGCCCCTGGCCGAAGGGCTTACCGATGGGTCTATTCAGCGCCGGTCTCGGTTTTCGCAGGGCGAGGCCATCTGCCTAAAACAGACACCATAGTATGATATCCGAGAAATCTTGAACTGGATGCGTGTTCCACTGGTGGCTTATAGGTAAAGCCCGCAAAAAGCTCTAGGCCCAGCCTAGGTCACGGTACCATTATATCGGATGGATTTGGTTTTGCTCGTAAACCTTGGCTGAAAAATTCATGGGCCGGGTCCGTACGCAATCGCTTCTTTTAACACCTTAGTCACACCGGATGATGCACGGCCCAATTCGCCGCCTTCCTCTCTGGCGCTCTTGATTCCACGCTCGATTGCTGACTGGAAACGAGTCGAGAAAACGCGATACCTATCCTCACGGGTTTCGTACATTTCTCCTTCCTCATCACGCGGCTTCCCAAACAGATTCAGATAAGCGAATGGGGTAGATGAGTCTGAGATCATGTGTTGGGCGGTCTGACAAAGTGGAAACGGCCAGTCGGGACTCTCATCATCACCCGACATCTCACTATCGACACCGCTGATAGAAGGGTTTCCGATCCCCGCATCTAAGAACTTTGCCAGAGTCCCAAGCGTTTTGACCATGGGCTTGCCCTGGCTGCCAGACTTCCCAAATGAAGCCCGGCTTGAAGACCACTGCGATGACTCTTCGGTGTGCCAGCCCAACACAGACAAGAAGCAGTTGAGTGTTTTGATCCATCCTCCCGCGCAGGAAACTGTTGATTCTCCCGCTGCCTCGACCATCCATGATAGTATCTCCACAGCAGAACTACGGATGTCCGCTGCAAGATGGGTCATTCCTGCACGAACGTAGGGAAGGAGTTGCGCCACATGGTCTTCGACATCGCCCGGCGGGAGAGTCCGCAAGAGCTTGAGGAGCTGAGTCCGTACACTGGTGCTTCCATCGAGGATGAGCGGCAGCAGAGATGGTAGAATAACGCTGACTGGTTGTGGGAGAGGCGAGTTTACTGGCCGAGATGATATCGTCGTAGTCAGATAAGCGAGCGACTCCCGTCGTTGGCTGTCGGACTTGGCGTTGAGGAGAGATAAGTTATGCGTGAATACGGCATTTGCAGTTGGGGCAGCAAGGTGGAGAGATTGTTGCGTGAGGACAATAGCTAGTAATCGTGAGCATAACCACATACTAAGCAGCCAAAAAGATACACATACCCTTCGATTTGAAACTGGTATCAGTGTAGTTGTCGGGCTTCGCTTTAGTTTTTCCAACCTTCAGTTTAGGTTTCTGCAGAAGTTAGTAGGTTGAACAAGAGAAACGGAGATTCACAATCCTAACCTGAAAGTCCTTTTGCTTATCCTTCTTTCTTTTAGAGCTGGCACCCATGGCTGCGCAATGTCAATTGATTGAAGATGGATGGCTGTAGGTGATCTTTTTTTGCTCTGATTATCACACGTGACTTATCATATCAGTTATTGCCTGAGGCATGAATTTTCCCGAACGGGAAAACCTGCCGTACACCTGGGCAATGTTCCGGGAAATCGGGCATCTAGCTCTCAACTCGATATATAATCGGGCTTTCTACCCATAGCCCGTGGACGAATTCGGGTACTAACTTGCAGTTGCTTGATTTCCTAGAGATCGTCTAACGTCTTTGGCGAATTTAATCGATTCGTCCATTTTCCGGAATATAATATGCCATCTTGCCGAACAAAAACTTGGACATTAGAAATTTCATTTTGCCATCAATCCTTCTGAATGCTTCATTCTTCTGGATAACTTCCATATTTATCGGCTCTGTTGACTTGTGCTAGAATGTTCTTGACGGTGTGTCGTCTCAAGAAGGTCAGGTGCTCGTTATGACGACCAATCATATCGAGCATCTGGATGAAGCACTCATTCGGCCTGGCCGCGCAGACAAGAGAGTGCATTCCCAGCTTGCCGACAACTTTGCTTCCATGGTGCCAGACCAATTTTTCAGTCTAGCTGAAGTTTTGTCGTTCTTATTGGAGCAGAAGAACTCACTTTTTGGTGCTGTTACTGGTGTTGAAAACTGGATAGAGAGGACAAAGGCTGGGAGCCAATTAAAGAGAGAGGATATTGAAATTTCCAAGTATATCTAACTACTAATCCAAACCCGCCATAAAAGTCAATACGCATATTTGCCAGGAAAGTTGGCACGGCTGAAAGCAGTTTACTCTTAGTATGATGAATAGCGGGCAATCACCTAAGCTTGATGAATAATTTCTTGAAATCAAAGGATAGGAGAAGGAATGAAGGAATTGCTAGAGGCATTTAGCTTGCACCTTGGGAATTTCATCAGCAAGACCAAAATATCAAATGCCATCACCAGCAACTAACCACGAGACCCTCCTCCAAGGGCCTTGGCCACCGTCTCCTGCGCGGACTGCAGTATAGACTTGTTCCTCTCTAGCCCATAATCTCGCTCTTCTCTCGGACCACCCTGTCCAAATTGCCAGATATTATCGGGTGTATCTGAAGAGCGACGAGACGTCGCCTTCGTATCTCCTGCAGAACTCAATCAGTAATCTAGCCGGCATCAAGAAAGAACACGTAGAGCGACTCCAGATCCGACGTCATTCGCCGTACCCGTAAAACAACAAAGCCAGCGCGCTATCGCCGCTCGAAATACGCACCGGGTTGGAGCTGTTCAGCTATCTTCTCGCGTGCATGACTGGCAGACTCATGGACGCGGCCGGTGACCCTATCTGTGGTATTGGTCTTGGTTGTGAATGGTTCCGAGGCTTCTATTATGTGTGAATAGGGTTCTGCATATCTAAGGAAATCCACGAGACAGCCACTCACCGTCCGTGTTAGACATGTTGCCCTGTTGGAAAGAATCAGCTTCACCATGTCAATGTGTTGGATGTTAATTAAAAGAAGTTCCATCCTACCTTTCCAGCTATCTTGGTGTTAGTTTGATTGCTGGATAAAATACACTGCGGCCTTGTATGGTATAAAAGTAACTTATCTTGAGGAAGCTCGAAGAAGTAGTACAGCCCAACTATTCGTCGAGATGACGTAAATTGTTTCCCCGGATTAATGTCCGGGCTGAAGTTAGCTGTCATGTCATTCTTCGCTCAGCCTGCAGTTAGTGATGGAAAGAAAATAGTTTAGGGCTCAATTACATCTAGAGGTGGTAAGCTCAATCAACGTGGAGAGCGGGCGAATTGGAGAAAATCATGGTCATATTGAAGTCCAGGTCTAGAAGTAATCACGCAAGGATAACAGAATCCATTAATCAAAGCCTGCTCAGCAGCGCAAGAAATCCAAGAATAGATGAGTAGAATAATAACAGAAAAAAAGAAAAAAAAAAAAAAAAAACAAACGCAGAGAGAGATGCGCACTTCTGCCCGGTTCCGAGCTGCGAGACAACAAAGGAAACAAGAAAACAAAAATAAGAATGAGGACATAATAAGCAGCTCGGGTCCCGGACAGACGCGGTTGTATCAATCAAATCAACAAAAAGTCAAAAAGTCAAAAAAAAAGGGACACGTGACATGTAATAATCTGGGAAAACATGGGAGTAATAAAGGAGCCACGACCGCCGGGGACATAAGTCGTGTAATACGTGAAATTATAGAGGTGATTAACCGGTCACACCTCGGCAAAACTCAGCAAAAGAAAAGGACCATGTGGTAGAAGCCAACTATAGACTCATTGTCAACCACTCCCATTCCTGACTCGCACCCTGCCCACCCGCGATACTGTGATTCGCTGGGTTTGCGGCAGCGGGTGGTGCCATCGCCGGAGCTAATGGTACGACTTTGGATCGGCTCGGAGGAGCGGCCGACTTAGGGCTGTCCTCTAGATCTGGATCGGATCCAGTTGGTGCTTTTTCGAGTCTGCGCTGCCGCCTGGGTGCCACTTGCACACCAGCACGAGCTTGAGCAACGCCAGCCGGGGGACCGGACTTGGGTGGAGCAGCGGCAATTGGGACAACACCGGTTTTACCCAACGAGCTAGATCCATTCATCGAGGGTGGCGACTCAGAAGTGTTCATGCGGGATGAAATCGATGTGGATGGGGCATGCTGGATGGAGTTTTTGCGGGAAGACTTCTTAGATGACCGAGAAGTGCCGACAGCAAGTGTGCTAGCGCTGCTACGGTTCCGCTTCTTGATAACATCAGTCTTGAGCGAAAGTGGTCGGACAACGCCATGGAGTTTCAGGAACAGGCCACATGCATTGCACAGAGGTTGGCCCTCTGGATTACGTCTCCATAGAGGGGTGGTCTGGGTGAAACAGTTGGTGCAGGTGGTCGGTCCCGCGTTCGGGTCACCGTTTTTCGACCCACCAGGGCTACCTGGCCGGGACGGCACCGCACTGCTAAGACCAGACTCTGGAGGGGTGCTTGGCGAAGGATGGTTTGTTGGAGGCCCACTGGCTGAACCATTCAAGCTCTGACGGAGTAGTGCAGCAGCATTGGGCGTCGATGCTGTGCGGGGAACCTTTCCGTAGCGACGAGGATCCTGGTTTTGGTTACGGACTTCGCTGACCGAAGCAGCGGATCCGTGCGCACGACCAAGAGTGCCTCCCTGGTTCCATTCAGGTGGGCCATCTATCATGTCCGTGGATCCTATTGTAACGTGCTTACGGTGCTGAGCATTGAAGCCTGGTAGCGAGTGTATTGATCCGGGGAAACCCCCGTCCCAATGAAGACCGGCGCTCATATCACCAGACTCATCCAGAGAGGCAAAGTCATTTGGCATAGTCATGCCTCCACCTTCACCAAAGTTGCCATCGTCATCTTCGTTGTCTGAGTCTCCACCGAAAGTAAACATGCTACTGGAAGGCGCTGTTGTAGAGAATTCGCCATGGCCAAGCACCTGTGATGGGTTGATATGCTGCGGTGGTGGCACCGAAAATCCAGACACGTGGGTGGTTGGTGGCCCTGTAACTGCACTCCCTGAGTGAGATTCGCCGTTGGACATGTTGTACATATAACGTGGCTGCAGCGATGCAGACAGGTTCGACTGGCGCTGCTGGATATAATTAGGAATGCGGCGCTGGGTGTGTGATTCAGCGGAGGGCGCATCAGAAAAGAATATCGATTGCTCCCCTTCATAAATCGGTTGCGGGGTTGACACAGTAGACTGATAGCCAGAAGGCGGGGGCGAGAAGAACTCGGTTGAGTTAAGCGACGAGGCGAGCGGCGTCTGGGCATATAGACTCGAGAAAGGATTTCCTGCAGTCATTGGAGAATCTGACGGCGAAAAATGGAAATTTTGCTGGTATGAGCCGGCCGAATTGAGCCCGTGATCTTCGCTAATGCCATACGTATCCAACCCGTAGGGAATGTTAGAGTGCGTGTGATGGTGTTGAGGTCTGCGCGGACCCACCGTGCCATTGCCGGAAAGAGCATAGGCAGAAGGTGGATGATCGAGCGAGTAGTCTGGCAGTGCAGAAGACAGTTCCGAGTGCTGTGCCATCATGGCGTTTGATACCGGGGGAACCTGAGGCGAGGCCTCGGCAGGGCGCTTGCGCGTCGGAACAGACAAACCGGCAAAGAACTGCCGGTCGTCGACGCTCGTTTTGCGGACCCGACGGGCGACGTATCCAAACTCGGAATTTGTTCGCTGATCCTGGGGTGGATGAGGGAATGAGGCAGCGGTCGACGAATCCATCATCGCATGGTCCTTGCGCGATTTAATAGGAATTGATCCAGTGGGTGTTGCTGTGAAGTGTCGATCAATAGGATGCGAGGAATGTTCGGCGGGAGAATCAAAGGGAACGATGAAGTCATCTAGATTCATTGGATCCGAAGTGGTATCGTGTGCTAGATCGCCACCAGCGGGCGATGGTTGGTCGGACAAGCGCATCTGCGCGATGCCGCTCGGTGTCGGGCTTAAAGTTTCCGAGGCACTATTCGGACATCAGTAAATCAGCCATGTGCTTTAGCATTCATAAGAGTGTTTCTTACCGAGCCTGCTGTTCCCGTTCCTTCCGCTTAAGATTCATGGCCATCATTCGCCATGTCAGATTCTCCATGCGCTCTTGGTTGGGCAACTGAGACTTTGTCCTGGTGTAGAGTTTCCAGATCTGAGCGCCCAGCGGATCTTTCCTTTGCATCTCGTCAGGGCTGTCGCCACGCGACGCACCGTTCGTCCATTCCGGAAAGATGGAGTTGCCGAGGACGGTATCATTGGCATTGGAGGAACCGGAGGGACTGAAGGGAGTATCGAAAGAGAAGTCGTCGGACATCATATGGGAATCCGCGTCGAAGTCGGGGAAGGCCATAGGGTGGGAAGGCCGGGCTCTCCCGTGCCCTCCGTGATGTATCCCGTCCATAATCTCCGATGGGTAGGGTTTCAATGAGAGGAAAGAGGTTATTCAAATAGAGGCGACCGCGGGGGGAGGGGATGAACGGCAAAAAAAAAGTGGGTTGGATTGAAATTCCTCCGTACCCGCCGTAAACGAGACCCTTGCCGGAAGTTGATGATCGAATGCAGCCAAGCGAGAGACGATTGGCAGGATTCAGCCAACGACCAGGGTCTGTCAACGTAAAATGCCTATTAGCACGGGACGGATCTTATGATAATAATATATGATAATAGGTAATTAAACTGACGACTGGGATGAGAGGAACGCACGATGGATCTGGAAACCACCACCCAGCCTCAACGCCACTTGGGATTTTCCTAATGAGTCGTGGAGGGGGGGCTAGACCCTCCAGACGCTCATGCCCCGAGAAGATCTATCTTT
This sequence comes from Penicillium roqueforti, assembly GCF_015533775.1. Classification (NCBI taxonomy): domain Eukaryota; kingdom Fungi; phylum Ascomycota; class Eurotiomycetes; order Eurotiales; family Aspergillaceae; genus Penicillium; species Penicillium roqueforti. The sequence goes on from NW_024067601.1 coordinate 24,514, forward strand.
TGATGGGAAGAGAAAATCCTCCCAAGAATGACCGAAGGGAAGACGGAGAATGGAGAGAGGTGAAAGATGAAAGATGGAGAGGGAGGAGAGAAGGGAAACGTGTGGGAAGATGGGGAAACGGAGGGCAGTTGGTTTTACTGCCGACCACGCAACGACAATAACCAGGTATGAGTTAGAATCAGACGTACTTCAGGATTGAAGATATTGAAATAAAACTGAACAGAAATAAAGTCAAGAAAAGAGGAAAAGAAGAAGAATATGATGTCAAAAGAGGGCCTAGAGTGACGCTGAACAAGAAGTAACTTGTAATCTATGTAATCTATATGTAATTTGACATACCAGTATTACTGTTGTCACGGGGAAATGCCCGATTTACGGCGCTTCGCTCGATTGCCATGATTTGGATGTGCCACTCCCGTCTTCTTCAAAGCCGATTACTTTTTTTTCTTTCTTTTTTCCGCCTGCATATACTGCGACGTACAAGACCGATTGAGACCTTTCCCCCAATCAAGTATGGAGATATGGAGTACTTCGGGATCTAGAAGGGCATCGTTTCTTTCTCTGCATACTCGGCATACCTTCTGACATGGGTACTCCGTATTGTTGACCAAGTTTAACTATAGATGTGACCGGCATCTTGAATAATCATCGGCCCGAGTGGTCGCAAGCTCCGTACTAAAATTGAAACTAATGTACCTTGCCCGCTCCTGTGAGTCGGGACCGGTCCAAACGCAGGTACTATCAATTCCTATGGCTAGTTGGAATCGGACAAGCTTGAGGAGAAATATGGCACTCCCAAAACATCATGTTCCTTAGCGGCCCCGGAGTGAGTCCAGATGCAGGATAAGTGGGTACTGTTCGTTAATGGTGGAGTACACCACCCGGTCCAGTCAAAGAGGTCTCGTGGGATGAAAGCGAACAAACGCATGCGCTCTCGATCTCTCCGTCTCTTGTTCTACGGGATATTGTAGACTACAGGACAGTTTGGAGACAAACGAAGTAGCTCTCGGGCCACCCATGAAGAAACCGCAGGAACAAAAGCACGATCAGATGTTTTAATATCGAGGTTTATAGTCCATGCTCTTAGCGCAGCGGGGCGGAATAGTAAACGGAGTAACGGATGGGCCCTCAAAAGATAAGGCACGTTCTACAAGTCTTGTTCGTTTTTCTCTTGGTAATAAGAAGCGAATTCGGACTGCTTTTCACAGCTTCCAACTGATTTTGTCATATCTCGCACATAATCCATAATAGGCCATATCAAATAGAATATAGAAGCAATCAATCCCACCTACGGATGTCGAGACTCACCGAGAGGCTCAGAAAGATATCCCTATATTACCCGAGAACGGTACCACCCGTGTACGGAGAAGATATACAGGACGGCCTGTCACGGAATTTCCCCGACGTTCGCCCCCATCCGAGGTAAAGTACGGAGTACCAAGAAGGCAACCGACAACTTCGCAAATCAACGTTCTTCGTTTCTGTTTCCCGCCTTCACGGGGGATCTTGAGGCGGACCTCCGTACCGGTTAATATCCCTGCTTTTCTTCCCTCTCTTTCCATGAGTTTGCCACCGCCGCGGCACTAACAAGTCGGGTTTATGGTACAACTCCGGCCATCCTCGTGGGTTCAAGAGTCGATCTCAGAATTCCGTGTCAATTTGATATCAAACGTCCCCGGGAGCCTGGTCGACTCAAATCATGTGGAGACGGGAACCCGGATCGGGATACGGAGGCACGCGAGGCCTAAACAAGACGATGTTTTCCCATCCAATGGCACCTTCAGAGTAATCAGCTCCAATATGCCGTGGAGTCCTACTCTTTTTTTTTTTGGCCCCACGATCCACCTCAAGTCGGGGAATCCGAGATAAGAAGGTTCTGATAGGAATGTAATTAGAATGTAATTAACCATGGTCATCTTTGAGGGAATGCAGATCGGTGGAACTTTGGACCTTATCTCTTCTTGTTAGCATAAAGTACCTGACCTTCAGGTCATACATGTTTCTAATCATATTGTCAAATCCATTTTGGATCGGGGATGTGAGTGGGGGAAAGCACAGTCATGTCTCAGGCACCCGGACCAACCCGGAGATGTATGTCGCGGGGGAAAGCATTGGGCAATTATTGCCCTCGAGGCACTGGGGAGGTGGGCCGTGGCGTCCTGCACATTCAGCCCGCGACGCCAATCTGACTCTGTACTTTGGCGGTCTTCTCCCACATCGGTGTTTTTTTTTTTTCTGTGCGGTTCTTGCGGTTACGCGAGAAAATCTTTAGGAAGGTTGAGGCATTTGACTGATTCCATATAGAAGCGTTTACCTAGAGGCCAAAAGCGTGGAGACACAAGGAGACTAAACATGGGTTCCTTTTTGAGTGAACGGACATGGGATGGTTTGACATAGTCATTTGACCGAGTTGACATAGTCGAGTTGACCGACCGAGTTGACCGAGGTGACCGAGTTGGTTGAATTTGGTTGAATTTGGCCGAGTTGGCCGAGTTGGCACCGAAGTGAAGCCGAAGTCAAAAGGAAACCCCGAGGGACAATGCACTATATATACGTTGTACTCAACAACCCAAGAACATTGACGCCATGCCGTGTGGTTATCTACCAAGCCCGTCTCGATAAGACGTGACGCTACCTAAGGGGGCCAAAAATGCGCTCACTGATATCGCAACCAACAGGGAGAATCCTAGGTATCTCCAAAGAAAATTCGAACGTGCAGAGGGAGATAAGGCCCCTTCCTGACACAATGATGCGTTATCATTGGATCTATCACCTATGTTGTACACCGCCATGCTGTGACTCTGCTATCTCCAGATTTCAACCCCAGAGTCTTACTTCATATCGATCTCCGGGGGATCCTCCAATGCGGATCTAGGGCGTTAATTTGCTATGCTGTAAATGGACAATCGACCCTTATCTCCTACGTCAACTCTTGTCTGTGAGATAATGACTATGTATGTATATCTCTGATGTGACCGATCTTCAATCTTAGGTTCCCGGTTACATCTCGCGCAGATATGGGATTATTGGTGCAATCTGGCATATCAACACTGACGCGACGCCATTAGCAGATCACGCAAGGGAAAATTCAAACATGACAATCCGAATGCTCTGGTTTATCTTGCCAATCTCTTCTTTATTCTATCTTCCTGCAAGTGTCCTATCAAGTCGCATTCGCGAGGTCATTGACGTACAAATCAATGCTGGCTATTTGTTATCAGAACTTCTCCCAGTTTTCTATCTGCTTATTATCTATCTGCCTATCTATCTGTGTCAGGATTTGTTATCACGGACTCGGATGGCCCTGGCATATTCGTGTGCTCAGGGATATAAACTGTCCCTCCCAGACGCAATACTATTGACGAGTGTCGAGTATTTGATTGGCTTCTCTCGCGAGCTAATAACCCGACTTGACTTTTGTGTGCGGATTGAAGGATCCCGGGCCAATGGAACTTCGAGAAAGAAGTCAGAAGTCATGACGTGTTAACTTTGTACGCGAAGTATTATGCATCACTACTCTCATTTTTGTCTTAGCTTTGCCACAAATAATCGACCCAAGCGAGATTCTTCGTACGGAGTACTCCGTACAACGATTGTGTGACCTACAATGAACCTTTGATAGCAAGGGTGCACCATACATGCACACTTCTGTAAGCAAGAAACAAGAAGCTCATAGTACAGGTAGGCTCTTAGTACATTGAGGATAGACAAGAACTCTGGAGAAAAGGCCGAGTCTTACGATAAAGTATAGATATGCAGGGCAGTTATTGTGCAATACGTACACAAGAATTATGCATTTCCAGCCTATGCCTTATCAAAGAACCAGAGAAAATAAGATTGTATCAACCCTCCAACCGTTAATTCTATTGGTTGTTGAGCTGGTCGACATCTTTCCCGCAAGCAGGAGTTGCATCTTCCTGATGACACAGAAGCGACAGAGATCAGAAGGGTATCATGTATTGAGAAGATTACACATAAATTGTCCAAAGGAAACGAAGAGAAAAGGAAGTCTATATCGATGGCCCAAAGAAAAGCTCCAACATATGAGGTGAAATCACACTCCAATCCAGACAACCACCGGCCAGAAACAAACATACCGCATACAACCAAGGGTAAAATACCACCAGATGAGATAGAGAAAAGCACGCAAAAACAGACCGGGTAGAAAGAGCCCGAGGAAATGGATAGAAAATGAAAAGGTGGGATGAAGCCATGATAGAAAAGGAAGAGACAAGAAATCATAGTAAAAATGCCACCCGAAAACCCTTGCGCCCGCTAATGACCAGCTGCAAAGCAGACCCGCCACGGTATATGAGGATGAGGTGAAAATAGATGAAATGCCAATTGGGGGTAAAAAGTATGTGTACGTCCCGCGGGGTATTAGAAATGAAACAGGCTGTCTAGGAATGTGATGTGCAACGTGAGGGAACTTGGACTCGAATAAATGCGAAAAAAAAGTTAGGCGTGGGAGAGGAGGTATAATATGTCGAAGAAAGGAATGAAAATATTCATGGCTTTGACGGGCCTCCGGGGTGTCCCATAGGAGCAGGATTAGGCGGGTATGCGTGTTGTGGAACTGTGTCGCCAGAGTACATAGGATATGGCACCACGCTCATTCCAGACATGGCACTCATATCCTGCCATTGCGGGTAGCTCATTCCTGGTGGGTATGAAACCGATCCTGGTGTATGCATCTCAGGTGTGCCTGGCGAGCCGTGTGGGCCCATGGCACTCGTGGCAGACAGAGATTGTGCGGGTGTGGTCATTCTCCGTTTGAGCTCCGGGGGCAGTTGTGGGTGAAACTGATCAGGGTATGATGATCCCATTTCCTGTCCAGGATAGCTCATGGTTCGTGGTGGTGGCGGCGGGACCTGCCAAACTGTTCCATCTGGCTGCATAGCGTATGCCGTCTGGCTCATAGGCTGTGCTTGGCCTCCCATTGAAGATGCTGCAGATATCGGGGAAGCGGGTGGGAGGCCTGAGTGTATGGTCCCGGGATTCCATAAGTTGGGTGACATATTCATCATATGACCTTTTCCGGCTGCCATCGTATTCAACAGTTGCGGGTCCGCTATAGTCGTAAATTCGTCCCACGAGACCCCCGTGTCCATTGGTTGATGGCCAGCAAAGTCTCCTGGTCCCATAGGTCGATCTAGTTCAGATCAGTCAGTCAACGAATGAACCTGGATTGCAGTGCAGAGAAGTCTAGACGACATAAACCTACCTGGTGTTAGACTCATATTGGCTTGAACCATTCCGACGTTGTACGTTGACATGTCCTGCACAGACGAGGCGTTCATCGGCATAGGCTGGTATGGGTAGAAAGTCTCGGCGGGGTCGGGCATCAAATTAGTCGGAGAGGAAGCAATTGGTGTGGTGTTTGAGCGCTCGGTTGAGGGTGTCTCCAATCTCGAGCTTGGTCGTGATTTCTTTTCAATCGGTGGTTGCTGGTCCACTGGAAAAAACTGACAGTCCTTTCGCAAGCGAATGCAGTTTTCACATCGTCCTTCCGTATCATCTGGCGCTACAAGACATCGGATCTTTCGTCGTCGACAGTGCACTGTAAAGGTATAAGTAACATGGTCACATGTGAATACCCCGTTCCCGAAACGATGGCTTGTTTATTTCCTCCTGATCGACACAGTTTCGCACTTCGAAAACGAGGAGAGAAAGGCGACAAGCAAACAGGCGATGGGTGCGTGGGATATATTACTGACCACATGCGACAGAGGTTCGATGATATCCCAACTTATTGCGCTTCTTATCATTTGCGTCCATGGTGCTTTGTGAGTTTGCTGTCGATGTCATCTGGTCGACAGCTACTGGCATAGCTCCAACGAGCACGGTTCTGTCGCTGTATCGGTCGAGGGTGCATCAAAAGCCACAGCGAAGCGAAAGGTGTGATTTGCGAAGCAGCCGGCCGAGAGTACCTCGAGATGTGATCAAAGGTGTATGCGACAAGAGTCCGCGCAAGGCCATACAAATACTGCACAGAGAGTATGACCGATGAGTGCCTCCAGAGGATGACGCTGCTTCAATTCTCAAGTTCTGATCCACATACGCCACACTGGATCAAGTATGATATTGCGCGCGTTTCAGAGCGAGGATGTCGGGCGTATGTCAGGGCCCGTGTGTCTCCAAGTATAGAGGTGATGTTGCAGTAGAATGGTCGAGGATAGATTGATTCCAGGCTGGGAGTTCCAAACTTCCCAAGTCCAGCAATTGCGAATTAATCAATGATAATTATAGTAAAGTGTTCGTGGAAGGGGATTTGGACGGGGTTAGGGCCTAGAAGTTTATTGTGGCCCAGTTTGAGATCGAGGAAGAAACCACACTAGGGGGACGAGTCAAACGATAACCAAAAAGAGATTAGTAGAGAGAAAACAAAAAAAGAAAACAAAATTAGGGTATTCAAAAGGAGCGAATATGAAGCGAACGGTGTGAAGAGAAGAAGAGCAGATCGAAGATGGTAGGTATAGTCCAATAGGTAGAAGCTAATCGCGGGGTGAAACGCCCAAAGGCCTTTTGGGTTTTTTTTGGGAGGTTTTTTTTTTTCCCTGAGATTTTTGATTAAATTTAATTTTCAAGCATGTATATCACGCCGTACGTGGAACAAGGTGGCTCTCATAACTAAGACTAACACGGATGTATCGAGTTAGCCCAAATCAACTGCAGGTCATTGTCAATGGATGATCAGTTCAGGGGTCCGCGGATAACTTCCCTTAATGCTCTAGATTTACTGGCGTTTGAATGGTATTTCTTGTTTTCTGCAAGGTTTTCCTTTTCGATCCTTTTTTCGTAATCTCTTTTTCACCTACGTAGCTCCTTTTTTTTTCTAGACTCCTGTCACCGTTAGATCCGTCCTTGATTAGGTAACTTTCCAATGCCCCTGATTGCGTATTGTAGACCCGGTTCTTGAAATGAAGCAGAGACAAGGAACCATGGTCTGGGAGCCCTGACAACAGTGGGGATGTGTGGATGTTGGAGTGGCCGCTCAAAGTGTACGATACCAGTTAGGCTTAGGGCCAACAAGGATGCCTGTCAATCATTGATGAACTGGGGAATGCTTCCTTCAAGTCCCGACTAGGTGATTAGTGAGTGACGCGAGCTTAGGTCGGCACTCAGAACCAATAGGCTCGTTGATTTGAGGGTCCATCAAGAAGAACCTTCTGTCTCCGGTCATTTCACAGGCTGATCCTTAGAAACCCAGGGGGCTTCTCGAAGGGGAGCTGTGCGGTTCGATCTAAAGCATAAGTTGTGTTGCCCACATGGCCTTCTAGAAGACTGGAAATCACGCTATCCCATATTTTACTCCGTAACATGATATGAACTGAAACGAACCATCGGTTATTTTTGTGCTAAAAACAGATTCAGGGTCCACGGTTGATGTGTATCAGGTTATTGGTTCGTGTTTTGGATCCTTTTTCTTTTGTTTTTTTCTTGTGGTTTGTTTAATATAACGTTGAATTATCTAAAAAAGAATAATAAATTATCTTCTGTGGTTTTGGTTTTGCCCCTTTTCCAGTAGCTTTAATCCGATTTGGTTGCATTTATCAGGCCAAAAAAAGAGGAAACCTGTCAAAAGATCCATGGAAATAGTGGACCAATCAGTGACCACGGACCTTTCTTCATGGATCCAACCACAATGTTCGGATGAGCAGTCTCTACCTAATTGTACCCCGTGCATCCAATGCTCATAGGACAATCTCACTGTTTCAACGTTCATGATGGCGTAGTGAGCGACATTTTCTAGAAACACGTACGTGGCCCTTTAAGATTTGATTCTACTACAATAAATCATATATTTTGCAAACCAATCGGTAGACATAAATCTGCATCTACACAGCCCTGAACTACACCCAAGTAGGATAACCGTCCGAAAGCCCTAGCAGACTACGGAGTACTACAAATAATAATATAATATAATATAGTACAGCATAGGTAACAAAATGCGAATTGCAAGCGATCTCACAAACTCTGTGTGGGGCAGGTCAAGGTTTGATTAAGGATCGTCTGGATGTGGTAGCGTGTTACAGGTTGGGTCTTGGTATTCGTATGGGGCTCATCTCGGGGCTTTTTCCTTCTGTCTCAGCTTCCATTAAGGCTAAATCATACAATAGAAGGGAAGGTTCTGATTGAATGGAAAAGATCAGTGCTTATTATACTCCGTCTGATAATGTGCCTGTTCGAACAGATGACAGAAGAAAAAAAAAGGGGGTGGCTATTATCAACGAATACTGGTTAAAATGAAGAGGAAAACGTGTCAAGTCCGGCGTGGCTTGAGGAATATCGTTCTGGCAAGTGGACTGGAGTGGACGATGATCTTCATACTGTTGTATGGCGTATCACGTCAACAAAACCCCTCAAGGCCAATAAACGCCACCGATCACCGTACTCTCGTGCTCTCCAAGCCACTTGACAACGTATAATTCACCAGCAGAGTCTCATGTATACATACTATCCAATACATGCTGTGCCTTCAAGCTTTTGCCTAATGGGATGCTTCCACCGCCATTTTGCGAAGATAAACTACATCCAACACTGGACTTCCCACGCTCTGGCCCCGCAATTTAACACACACTGGTCGAAGATCGACGAGCACGGGGTCTTGAGAAATGGTCAAGAGCCGATACTATTGGGTCTTACAACAGAGACTCTTTGCAGCTGGGATTTGTCTGCAGCTGAACAATCAGTACATGTATCGTGACGCGGCGAATGTAAATGCGATAGATCTTGCAGTACGGGGTAGTGTGAGGCAAGCGACTCCAATCATATATTGCAGCACCAGCCATACAGAAATAGGACACATACGAGAATATATTGGTACAATATATTCCGTACATATTGTAGCAGGAATGTTCGTACTCGGTTCGCTTGAATAATTAGGTAAAGCCCAACGGGGCGTCGCGTCGTCGTCGATCGGCCAAAGTGTTTGAAACTGAAACAAGGGTCCAGTCCAGGGCTGAGCCAGATCTTGCTAATCTTAGCCAAGAATAGTTACACTCATGTGGGTGGATAGATGTAGAAGACTCTTACAGTCTCAGATGTCGCTTAATCACGTCTACTAGCCAACTAGCCTACTTAGGTACATATTAATATTGTAGTCTTGTACAATTCGAGAAATACCCATAACTATTCCTTTCTGGGATTAGCAGTCAAAGCCCCAACCCCCAACTGCCGGGCTCCGCAGTGGCGTGCAGGTATGTATTCCTACCCTATGAGCTACAGCCAAAACCCCGTTGAAATCGACCCACTTTTTTGTAAACCTCGACAATATCCAAAGAAGTTGCGCGCCAGCCCTGAATTGATTCGCTTAGATAATACCATCGTTGATGCGCCGAGGCTTCCCAATTAGGCCTAGTCCGCCCAAACTTTCTTTTCAATGTGTTTTTTTAGGCTTAACGCCCACGTGATGGGTAGATTGGGTTGATTCTATTGGCTTAGTGCTATGTCCCGCCTTTTTTAGTTGGAATTCTGCCGGGCGTAAATACCTTCGGTTTCGAAATATATTTGCTCTGACGATCCTTCGATTGTAACGGGCTTGACTGTACTAGGCGTGCTGCCATGATCGTTCTTTAGGAAACGGAATAGCCGATGGTTTAATTCTACCAGGATACTTTCGGGGTTAGTGCCATTTTGGAGTGTCTACCCCGTAGGCTCTACATCCCTGAACCATGAAGTCTCGGTAGAGGCTTAATTTGCTCAAGAGACTGCATTGCATAAGAATGCATGAGTATGCAGATGAGAAGACGATATGATCTAATATGTATGGGAGAAAGGACTCTGCAGATGAGATACAGTTTCCTCTACCTACAAGATGCTTCATATACAATATATATATATATATATAGTAACAGAACTCCGTACATCGTCCAACTACAGAGTACATGCCATAAATTGTGTGAGATCGGAGATATCTATCCCTGTGGACCCATAATACAGAGATCTCACTGGCCTCCCAGCTTTAGACCGACTGTTTCACCATCTTCGGGGCCCTTGACTCCATTCGGCCATCGGCCCTCAAGGGGGAGGGTCACCCTTTTTAACCTGCAACCTGCCTTACGCGTCCTCCCAAGAAAAAGCCCATTCCTCTCTCCGTTTCCCCCCTATCACGATTTGCGGCGTTTTTATTTTTATTTTAAAATTTTATTTGTTTTCAGCTGGAGGAGAAAAGGAAGGTGGTATTTACCGTTCTCTAGCTGGCGTTCTCCGATGGGAGGGCTTTTCCCCTTACCCCCACGGCTTCTCCGGAGAGGAAACCCGTTGAAGCCACCAAAGGCTTTTCCGGTCCCAAAAGGGGGCCAATGTCCGTGAACTTATTATTCGTATATTGTACTCAATCATGGAAACAGGTCGGTTTGCGCGATTATGACCTTTTGTGTTTCGGGCTCTATTACGGACAGTCCCCGAATGGCGCCTCCAGAAGTAGCAACATGCGCGACCAACTCGATTCACCTCATTCGCTCACACGTACCACAACCATTACATCCATCGCCCTCGCTTGCCTTATCGAACACGCGACACAACTTGTCACACGAGTTCCTCCGGACCGACTTATGATCGCATGACACCCAACAGAAGCACACCACGCCCGAGCGAACGTTTCCCTGTCTCGGTTGCCCCGCGCGTCGATGACAATAATCTCCGGGGTATGAGTTGCCTCCGGGGTTACCAGCGATGTCAATTGCGGCGTCGGGGCAGAGGGAAGAGAGTCCAACGAAACGTACTTGTACCGATAAGAGCTGTGCAGAGGATGCCCCGGTAGACGTGAGTACTTGGACACGGGTTTTGTAGGCCGTTGGGTTTCAATGTTCTCGCGGTCGGATGGCTTGTGAGAAGCGATCCCCAACGGTGGACAGCACTCATGGGCGGAGATAAAGCGAACATTATACTTGAGGGGGAAAGAAACCGTAGTTGAAACTCCAGCGCCACCTGCGCCTCCAATTAAGAACGACATGGATGCCTCGGCAGATGTAATTCCAAACTCGCCGGCAGGCCTGTAATCCTTGACAGACAGATTCAAGCCTTCGATGTTGACGGATATTGCACTTGGCTCAGGATTATCCGTTGGAAGTGTAAAGGCCTTTGCTGAGATAGCTCCCGCGCCTAGCGGCGACGATTCCAGCGCAAGCTTGGTTCCTTGCTTGATTCGAGGTACGCTCGAAATCTCCAAGACCTCTTCAACCGGGACTTCAAGCCATCCACACTGGAATATTTCCCCTGTAATCGCATCGCGGGGGATAATGTCGCTGCTGATCCACCCCATGCATGTCTTAGCTCCCGCTGAACTAGACAAGACACGTCCGGCAACGCATGCTTTGCTCCACCAACTCCGTTGGTCATAGACGAACCCTCCATAGAGGTTGGCAATTGATCCCAGTTTATCCATTGCATCCGCGTCATTCTCAAGGAGCGTCGCCATGAGAAGATGACTAATCCCCTCTCCAGGTATGACGAACCCGGAAAGCCAGGAGCGCGAGATCCAGCCTAACGTTTTGGACTGTGGATCGCCAGAGCCACTAAGCTTGACGCGTCGACGGCAGGGATCTCGTGTGTACATATCCTCCTTGGCCAGTAACATCTCCTGAGATATCTCCTCCCATCCCCACCTATCATGAACGACTAAGGCTGGCAGAACCGGATTGTGAGGGTCTCCAAGTTTGAACTCCATGGCAGCTTTCAGTGCAGCCAATTTTGGCCATCCAACGTTTTCTGCGAAGACATACAGACCCTCCAGTTGTTGCCGAATGTGCGAAGAGCTCAGTTCACAGTCCCAGGCGGACTTTAGATCCGCAACAGGGGGCGGACTATGTCGACTGATGGTTTCGAAAAGTGAAAAACGATGCGACTTCGTGGCTGCGAGTTTCAATCGTGAGCCATCCGGAGATAGCCCTGATTGTGGCGGCGGGCAACTGATATCGAGGCTGCTGAGGAACCGGCGCACAACAACCAGATCCCAGTTCAGTTTGCCGTCTCGCAAGTTCTCGAATTCTCCAAGCTCGCGCATCGTGATATGGCCAGAGTGCGCATCACGCAACATGCCAGCTCGAACGAACGCATCCAAGCGAAGAAGCAACTCGGCCGAGAGGAGCATCTGTATCAGCAACCACTTTCGCTCCATCCCGGACTTGATCATAAGATCCCACGGTACTTTCTCATCGCCTGAACTGGGGCCCAGACAGTCCCCATCGCCATGCAGGGATGCCTCCCATAGGACCTGCCCTACGCGAAAGCGCCATTCGGGGAGACTGAAATTGATCCATGCGCCTGGGGTGGCCAGCACAATTGACAAAGTTTTGATCTGGGATTTGATGCTTTGCGCATGACCCCCTATAATGTCGGCAGCTTGGGGGTGAAGGAATTGTGTGTGTAAGCTGTCGTGCAACTCGCGCGGACTTTCAATATCCAGAATTGTCTTTGTCGACCCCTCTGTGAGCATCTCATGTCGAAACTGGCGCAGATGTTCTAGGCGTTGCACCAGAGTTCGAAGGTTGATATCTCGTACTCCAATGCGCTTCCAGGCCTCGGGGCCTTCGCAGATGAGTTTATGTCGATCGTGGACGGCACCGCTTCGGCATTGCGAATAGGGTTTTCCATATCCCTCCATTATATCAAACGCCACGGTTGCCGCCATGGTCGAGATTTGCTGTAGATGTGGAGATTTCTTTGGCTTTTCGGGGCCCACGTATCGGACGGTGTCGGCCACAGGTAATTCGAGAAAGTGCCGGAAACCGACGGTTCCAGGTTCTTTGCCATTGTTAGACAGCATGTTGGGTACTTCGAAGATGCCGACGTCGAACGTTGCCCTGTTGGTAGCGTCTGTTTGGCGCCAATCAAGGACTTTGATCGGAACGCCACCCTTGATAGCCCAGTCGTCTGGGAGCGGCAGATGAGCGTGAAGTGTGCTCAGAGTAAAGGATGCATGGGGTAATGGCTTGCGATCCCACATGTGTTGGATTACCGGGTTATGATCATCCCATGGGAATATCACTTGGGGATACCACAAATGATAATTGCCTCTCTCCAGCATAAAGTGAGGTGCCCCAGAAAAAATTGCCTTGATGTCTTTCGCCGTGAGTTTAGTCTCCTCTTTTGGATTGTGGTGGGCAACAGGCAAGTTTTCTTTTGGTTTGCCCGCCATCTCCAATCTGGATTCGAGATGATCATGGATATTTCCAGGTTGCGTTGGCTCGGCCCCTGTTACGGGCGAGTCGTGCCTAGGGGGGCCATGGGGATCTTTGCTGTCATCGTGCCGGCCACTACTCTCTTCTGGGGATTTGGGCGGCGCCGGCGCGCTCGCCTCAATTGGACTTGATTTTTCTTTTCCCTGTTTCGCATGAGCTAACAGTTCTAATGACAAAATAGTTAAGACATTCTTACTTGTGTTGCGGTTGGAGAAGTTATGTCTGGACTATTAATGTGCCTCCGAAATAGGTTTCGGAACCCCCCGTTGTTGGGATGATCCTCTTGGGGAGAGTCGGGAGGGCGATGCGATAATGATCGCTTAAGTGACTCAAACTCATTGTGAGCAGGAGGAGAAGCTGCATCTGAGGAACGACGGCGGCCAAACATGGAAGACATTAGAACCAAGTGAAGATGCAATTATCGCATCTTCTAGATAGAATGCCCTGGTAAAAGTAAAAGATTAAGAAGTGGAAATAAATCAAGTATATGCGGAGTGCCGATCTCCGCCCCTCGCGGCTGGTGGGGTGACGCTGAAAGCTGAAACGCGACAGGTGAGAGCGCCGTTTTTTGGGGGGTGAATGCACAACTTAAGCGACTTCGGAGAATTTATAGATCCCAGAATTAAATTGTAAAACAAAGGAACGGTAGCTTAAGGGGATCAAGGGGATCAAGGAGATCAAGAAGGTTAAGAAGATTAAGAAGGTTAAGGTAAGATTCGGAAAGTGATGACGTCTTGCGGACTCATATATATACAACTTATATCCACCTGGGCACCCGTCTAGGTGCCATCCGCGAATGAGATGATTGGCCGATATTAGAAGACTGGCGGATTGTACAAAGTGCAACTATGTTGTGGGTCATTCGAAAAAGTAAAACACTTTTTACTTAGTTATACATATGCACATATCTTACTTAGGTACTCCGGACGTACTCCGTATGCGATATCAAATGTATACGTACATAGTTATGTTCGAACTAGTTAAATTACATATGCTCGGCTACATGTCGTTATACCCAAGTAATTTATTTACACCTTATGTATCTTCAAACATGAGTCATCGAGATTTGTTTCAAGGTTAGCTTTTTAATAATAGTATTTTGTCAAAGTTATACGGCTTATGCTTGTTGTGCATACACTAGAAGGACGCTATGTGTACCTGTGCATAGGAAGGTAATTTGGTTTGTCATAAGACATCATTCTCCATTCAAATCTAGTTCGCATACCACCATCAAACCTCCGCGGTAAGGAACTCCCCAGAGTCAACTATGCCCTTTTTTCTGTTGTTTACGCGTGCTGGTGGAAGAATTCGAGAACAGTCTTATATCCGCGCTCGTATTCCTTGCGCACCTCGGGGTTCTCCAGGTCCGATCGGGCAGCCATCCAGCCATGGATCTGAGTTGGGAAAGTCTCGACGTACTTGGGGACCTTCAAGTTTGCCTCAAAGTCCTTGACGTCTTGGGCGGGCTCGTCTTTCGAGGCCAGGAATACCATGGGGATGTTCACGGCCTTTGCATCGTTGGGGTCGACCATGGCCGGGTGGCACTGCGCGACCGTCTTGAATAGCTTGTTATCAGCGCCGGAGGACAGACAGGCGATCTTGCCGCCCCAACAGAAACCCAGGATCGACCAGGAGCTGAATTTGCCGCCAGGCGCTAGCTTGTTGCCTTCGGCGACGACATTGGGGATCTTGGAGAGTGTTTGGGGTGGGGCAGCCTTGGTTGAGAAGAAGTGTCCAAGCTTCTCCTTGTGTTCCTGGGTGGTGGGGGGATACCACGAGATGTCGGCGGGGCTACCCTCGAAAAAGTCGGGAATGAAAACGCGATATTTTTGGTCGGTCGAATTGGCGAGGATGTCGGCACCCTGGATGGTCTGGTCGAAGAAACCGAAGATGTCTGCAGATCACACAATTGTGTCAGTTAATGGCCTGGTTGAAATTCTTGTGGGGAGTGGCTTACCATATATGACCAGGATAGCCTTGGTGGCCGATTCTGGGCCGGTGACATCTGAAAGTAATTTCATTAGCTCAATCGTAAGAGGTCGGCGAAAGCAAGAACCAACAGGTCTTCAGGCCGTTGATGGTTTTATATTCTCCTTTGGCCTGGTAGCCCTTGGATACAATAGGAGGGATTCTGTGCACGGTGATAGTCAGCGCGAAATTGGGGCATCACAGAGTGCAATGGTTATGGGGATCACGAACGAGCAACATGCTTTGCTGATTCCAGACATATTTGTAGAGAAACAATGGAAGGGAGGTGTGTTAAAGCGGTGTTTAGTTGCAAGCAATGGTCTTTGGAAGGTCAGAAATGGCCTGTATTTCATTTGGGGTGATTTGGACGAGAAACGAACATACGAGTAATTGGCTTTTGATTTAAAAGCGAAGTTGAAGAAAGTAACCCTGTGAATGTAGGAATGAAACTCCAGGTTGTTGTACCCCGCCGTTCGACGTCATCGGAGCAACACTCGGCAATTCAAAGCCCGATGCAATTAGAACATCCCAAGGCTATTTAGATTGTCTTCTATATTTTTCTCTTTTCCTGGCTTAATTCCCGAGATTGATCCATCTGGTCTGTTTGGTCGGTCTCTTATGCGATCGGGTAATCGACCTATGGAAATATATATGGGGACCATGGCCGACGCTTCTATGTCATTTATATACAACACCGAAGACAAGTAGCACAAATGATTGACAATGAGATTTAAGTTACACATTTCCAGTTAGATAACATGCTCGAAAAGCTGGGGTACTGAGTGGGCCTGTGTAGCGAAAAACTCTTATTTCTTGCAGTCAACCAAAGGGAACAACTTACAAGTATCACAAACGTCACCAGGTCTTAATGAGACCACTCAAGGGTTTCACCGCGGAGACTGTCATACCGGAAATCTAGCTTTATGAGGTCCATGAGAGACTAATATAAGGTCAGCGAATCGAATCGGTCAAGTTTATGATCAATAGAGCAACACGATGCGAAAATTAACGTCTCTTGTTAATTATCACACCCAAGGCAACACAATGCAAGCAGATCTGCGGCAAGGAAAGATTTTACAGCGACCGAAAAATGCTCGTGAGGCTGTTCCCACAGAGAGATAAAAAGCAAAAAAAAAGCATAGAATTTTTTTTTTGCTGAGACAGGGAGGCTCTAGCTTAGCCTCTGATTGGGAAGCAGTGATCCTAGCCCTTGAAACAGAAGGAGAGACCAGTGCTCTATTAGCTTTGTTGAGGTTGAGACCTATATATCAGCACATTACTCCGTATAGTCGATATATTTGGAAACACCGTAAAATGTGAGCCCTCAAATCCACCGAGGCCGGGATATTGTACCCATCAGCCCTGCAGGAAGACTCATGGTCGCAGATCTCCCGGGCGAGAAGAATAGTCAACCTTCCACGAAACGCCATTCCCGGGGACGATCGTGAACGCCAACCGTGAGCCTCTCCGAAGCCACGCCGGCAAGAGCCGAATGCAGGCGACACTAAGGCGTTCAAAACCAGCCAGGTGGATCCTTGCGTGCTGTCACATCGGGAGAGGCATCTGGACTGTAGGAGCCGCCTTGCATGAGAGGATCGACTAATCGGCTGCGAACCATAGCTCCAGGGATTGCACTTCCAAACCGAGAAAAGGCAGTGCGAGGCCGATCAACCGGGAACCAGCATACGATGGGGCCACAGGTTGTTGATGATCAACCGATCGTCGCTGATATCAACCTTTTCGGGCAGGCGACGTGCGGCTACAGACGCGGTGGACTTTATTTTTGAATCGAAGATAAATCGGGATTGTCTAACAAACGTCAGTATATTGCATGGATTGTGTAGAATGTACAATAATGGAGAAATGCTGTGTCTGTCGTCGGCTAGACATACCTAGGCGGAGGTATGCAGTTCCCAAGAATGTGACTCCGCCGCGTGTCTAAGACTTGCCCCCCTTTTCTTTTTCTTTTTCTTCTTTTCTTTTTGAGAGCACCGAGCTCGCTACCGAATACGGGGGAAATGCGGACCGGATCGCAATATGAAATTCCATGTGCCAATGGACATGTCTAAGCTGTGCCAAGGAACCAGCTATGCATAGATGGAACCACCGGCCCCTGCGGAGTATTCGGGACATATCTACAACGTCTTCGGAATCTGACCACGTTATGATTTGTTTACGGCAGATCAGCTCTGTCAAGTTTGATGTCTTGTCTAGTTATGTAGATTCAGAGTACGTATGGCTACGGTGATAGATATCGATCGACAGGGCATGTCCCCCCTTTTCCCCCTACATAAGCATCTGCCACGTCCGTGCAGAAGGCAGCGAAAGAGATGACTCTGTCGGTTGATTGGAGGATAAGACATGTTCTGTCGGGAGACTGAAGCGAGGTTCTCGCGTGGAGCCGAGACCCGTTTCATTTGGCGTTCCGCCACCCAAGCACTACTAGTATCTATATAGATCTATGGGCGAGGGAAACCCGAGGGAGTGGATGCTGGAGGCGATTGGCTTTCGGAAAGAGGTCGGGAGAGTTGAGGTGACCTTTAAGGCCCGAACCAAAGTAAAAAGAGCGAAAAAGCCAAAACGAGGGAAACGAAAGAAGCTACCACGGCCGGTGAACTCCGGGGACCAATCAAATCGAGCTTTTAGTTTGGCTATTGGGGGCTGAAAGGGCAAAAAAAAGAAGTGCAGCTGACCATAATCCGCAGACCAGAGATAGACAACATAGACCATACCTAGGTACGGCGGTTTGGTCTCCAATATACCTCTGGTCCGAGTAGGCTGTATATTATAACAGGGATGCTCAAACAAAAAGACAAATATGAAAAAGCAGCTTAACTGAATTGCGCGATCATGTGTTTTTTTTTTCCAACGAATGACCGGCAAGACAAGCTCGCTTGCCTCTGCCTTCTCTATGGGCTTCTCGTATTCTGGCCATTCCGGTCTTGTCCGTGCGTTGACATGTTGGTCTCCTTATTGGATGGGAATCTTACCGTGATAGTAGAAAAGTATGGATCCCATTTCTTTTTCCCTTTTTCCCTTTTTCTTTTCCCAAACGAAATAAATTTCTTTCTCTCAGCCGGATCCACTCTTTTGCTAGCACAGATTCTCTCCGGAGTCCCTACACTAGCGCATTTATTTTCACGCGATCAGTCGGACGCAAGGGATTTCCCTCGAGGAAGAAGGGTCTTTTTGGGTTTTCAGCTATCAAATAGGTAGTATACATATATTGTGGGCTATCTTGTTCTGAAGTTGATAACAGAAAGTAGGCACGAAGAAACCAAATCCCTGGATTGTATATATCAAGACAAATAATATAAATTCCAGTCGACAATCCGGAACAGCCCTGGAAGCCAACCGGTAGTTAGTTAGCTGTCAACCACGTTCTGCTGACACCCCTCTGCTCGCCTTTTTCGCCCTTTTTTTTCCCGTGCTTTTCTATTTAATATACAATATATACGACTGTTTTCATTATCCCATTCCTTTCCCCACGGTGGCCACCTGGCTAGACCCGCGTCGACTCCATTCCCCAAAGAGAAAAATCCATCTTATTTACTTTTGTGCTTCTTCTGTTAATTATACCTAGGCAACTCCTGACATCTCTTATTAGTATAACACTTCCCCCGCGCTTGCTATCGCCTCCAACGCCACGGTCCTTTGCCCACCTCCCCCCCCCCACATCTCTCTTCCTCTCAGCTTCACTTTCTTAGTGTTTCGACTTTCACTCATTTCTCCCCCCCGAGACCATGTACTACACGCGCTTTCGTCGACCGTGACAATCTCACCTCCCGTGTCTTTTTTCGGATTTCTTTTATTACCATTGTCACTTTATTTCGAGAGTTCTCTAGTCCCTCCGGAAATTCCCCTATTTCTTGGAGAACCGGAGTCCCTCGACTCTCTTCCATATACCGATCGCGAGCCCCAGCGATCGACGATCGCCCCTCCTGGATTCTACCAGCCCTTCTGGGGCCGTACCTGGCGATCGAGATTGGGCGTTGAACGGATCTTCTTTCGGCCAGCTCTCCAATATCAACGACCCCGAATTCTACGTACCAGTGAGGGACCCATCCGCCAATCTGGCGACTCTAGCAGCGCCGGCGGGAATGGGGCCAGCGTTAGACGCGCTGTCAGCCCCGCCGTTGAACATTCGTCGTCCTGCAGCCCCAACATTACCCAGCTTTGAGCTCCCACCTCCCCCGTTCACGTTGGGTGCTGGCGCGGCAGCACCCAAGTACGGACATCCTACCCATCCCCCAGTCTCCCACGCGCCAGTGAATGTGAGCGTGGGGAACTTACTAACGCCACCCGCCACAATTCAAGCAGGGGAACACGCCACACCCCAGCCATTGGCTCCTTCCACAGGCGCGTCCTCCGAGCTGCCGCCGGCATATTGGTCAGCCGCCAATCCATACGGACAGTCCTGGGGATCCGGGGTAAATCCATACTCGGCTCGAAGTTCCTTCTCGCCGTCGTCCGGTATGCAGCGCTCATCGGTAATATCGCCGCCGACGACGGATGGGTTGCCGCACCCATATGAAGGGCCGACATTATCTTACCAAGCTTTACCCGCCCCGTCAACCATGCCTCCCTCCGTGTCACAACCTGCCATGACCATGTACCATGCGGGACCCGCTACATCCCCCGCTCCACTGCAATCCAACGATCCATATGCCCCCAAACACCAGCATATGTATGCCGTTTCTCCTCCTATGCACAGTCCTCACCAGGCCGGCTTCTCTCCCATGTATGGCCCCACCGGGCTTGGCATCCACCCACCAGGACGAATGCCTGTTCACAGTCCATCAGCCGGGCAACCGCCCTTAGGATATCCCCGCCAGCCATGGCCCTCCTATTCTCTCCCGGCGATGAACGGTCCCGTCATGACCAACGTGCACAGCCCCGGTGGGCCCATGTCGATGATGGGCGGAATGCAAACCGGGCTTCTACCAGGATTCAACAGTGGCCATGTCGCCAGCTCTCAACATCTATATGGGGGCCATCCACCACCGCACGGCATGGCAGCCCCCGCGGCAGATCGACCGTTCAAATGCGACCAGTGCCCCCAGAGTTTCAACCGTAATCACGATCTGAAGCGCCATAAACGTATTCATTTGGCCGTGAAGCCTTTCCCTTGCTCGCATTGTGACAAAAGCTTCTCGCGCAAGGATGCTCTTAAGGTATGTCATCTGCAGTCTCATATGACAATTCCCACATACTGACTTTTGCCGACAGCGACATATTCTTGTGAAAGGCTGCGGAAAGGACGGCGACTCGGATGCGAATAGCAACCAAACCGGGGCCGATATAAAGGGTGAAGGGCGGAGTGAAGACGGCAGTCCCCTCCTTAATGGACGAGGTTGAACGTGTTCCAGTCTTCCCGCCTGTGACACTTTCGTCCTTGCTGTGAACTCTCCCTATATGCATATCTTATGGGGGTGATGTTTGAAGACATGTATGTATCTACCAAGGCATTGGGAGTCGGGGTTCTTACCGGATTTGACTTTGATTTGTGTTTTTTTTTTCTTTTATTTCGAGCTTCGGCGAAGGGTTTGTGATTTGGGCATCATGGGAAGGTCTGAACTTTTTTTTTTATCCCTTTTTTTCCCCTATCCGGATTTATGTTTACTATATGTGCTTATCAGACTCATGTGTGACGTGTGTATCTATCCTGCTTCTCTGTGATTTAAAGCGATTAAGCGAAATGTTAATGGGATGGGCAATGTCGGTATATAAACACCCCTGCGTCAATTATGAGATGGAAGATATCCCGAGGAATTCCAATCGAAGTATATTAATCGTCTTAATTTATTTAATAAAACAGCTTTCAAACCCTGGTTTTGTCAATCATCATTGGCTATCTATTTCCTATTGATCCTTGAAATAAGGAAGTTCGTTAGATCTATGCTGATTTCTCTCAGCCACTCACTAGGTAGCTACGTGGCTGTCTCATTCTAATTAGACAACGCGTATGAGTGAATCTGTCTAAGATGGATTTGTATCTACTGAATGGATCTTGTGACCTCCTATTTTTGTGTCTTCGGGGAAAAGGGTATAGATCCCCATTGTAAACTAAAATAGACATCATTGTGTTGGGCCATCACGAAACCAAGGAACGATAGAAGGATTCTCCGTACCAGTAAAGGATCGCCATCTCTCTTTGACCTGGGATGGAAATTGAAATTATACTTTTTGAATCGATTCCCCCAGGATCCCGCTGCTTTCCCCTTTTTGCTATATATGGCGAAGCCCACATGGGGATCAGCTCTGCTGCATCCTGGCACCTTATGCAAGTGAGATATTTCACCTCGTTTCTCTCTTTTCCCATCCGCCCCCAATTGATAGTGGGTAGACTAAATTCTTTCTCAGTTGAGATCCATCATCAAGCATTCTTCCCTAGGTGTATTCCATCATGCTTCCACTGCTCTTGATATGTGCTCTTCTAGCACAACAGACACCAGCATTCCCTAGTCAGCATAGGGTCAACGAGAGACATTTGCCATATCTCCTCCGTGCTGGCAGGGACTCTCGCAGCGGGACCTACCATATCCCCAGCACTGTACAAAATGGAACTAGCAAGGCTCGGTTTGACATTCCTACGCCAGAGACCACTCTTGATAAAGAATCAATTTCCAGGTTAGATGCACCCCAGATAGATTCAATCAATGGCACCGTGTTCGAATGGTGGTATTTCGATGCCGTCTCGGAGACCAACCCCGATGAGTCCCTAGTCGTCACATTCTTCTCCTCATCCGCGGAAGGGTTTCCATTCCTCGATGCAAATGAGACCTCCGTGCTCAATGTTTGGTTATGGGCTTCGTTCGCCAACGGCACCGTCTTTGCCGATTCTGTCCCGGCGACCGTGGCGACCGTGACTGGCGTCGACGGCGCGGGCACCAATAGCTCTGGCGAGTGGGCCTCGACGGGATTTAGCTGGGCTGCTCTCACAGAGAATCTATCGCAGTATGAGATTATTGTCGCGTCGGAGAAGCTTCAGGTCGAAGGGCGGTTTACCTTGACTTCGGTATGTAGTGACTCGAATCGCAGGAACAGACAGCTTGCTAAATTTGCCAAAAAGCGAGCACCGTATAATCTGCCCTGTGGAATTCAAGAGGGCCAGACTGTTATTGAGATTGCACCTCATATCGGATGGATCAATCTCATACCCGACGCCATGGGTGAGGTCGACATGCAGATCCATGGGTCGACGCTGAAGTTCCGAGGGCCTGGGTACCATGACAAAGTAAGTGATTTTGCCGCCTGGTGGAAAAATTGTGAAACTTCGGCTGATCAAGTTACAGAATTGGTCTGATCAACCTTTTACAGACTCTGTCCAGAGCTGGTACTGGGGTCACGGCCGTCTAGGTCCATATTCGATCGTATGGTTCAGTTATCTCGCCATGAATGACCCAAGCAACGCCACTTATGTGAGCAGCTACATTGCCAAAGATGGGGAGCTGCTTATATCCGCCTGTGACCCCGCTATTCTCACCGTGAGACCGATGGGTAGTCCGGAGACTACTGGTGGGCGATATCCGCCTCGGATAGGTGATATACCGGAAGGATTCCGACTGAAATATGATCTGGGAGAGGGAAATGGTCAGTTGGAAATTAATGTCTCAGTAAGAATGGTGGTCGCGGGGAATGGGAAAGATTATATGAGATGGACGGGAGACATGGTTGGGGAGGTAATTGAGTCTGAAAGCCAGCGTCCAATGGGGGCCGGAGGTGGTGACCCGAAGGAACGTGATGTACGATCATCTTCATCTTCATGTCTCGTTGGTGTTGCGGTTTTGGAGCAATTTGTCATGGTGGATGATGCCGAAAATGAGCATTATCAAAGAATATTATAACATGTTCATATAACATACTCACACATAGTATAGAAAACATCATTCTATTGTCTTGAATCTTATGTAAAAGAAAGAACCGGGAGTGTCTTGGAGACACTTGCGACACGCGAAGGGGAAAAGGGGAACAAACTAGTACACATCAGACAACATGAAATGAATGAAATAAATGAATCACGACACCCGCAACATTACTGGATTCTTTGCTTAGCTTTCCACTCTTCGACCAGACCCCGGTAATCTTCAGGACCATATGGCTGGAGGCACCGGGCCAACAAGCCGTGCTTGCGTTGTGGTGACAGACCCAGTTCTCCCAGCATCAGATCAATATATGGGATCGCATCAAACACGAAGTCAGGGTTCCGTCGCCCGAATCCTCCCGGGTAGCGATATTTGCCAAATTCAGTAAACAGAGCTGTCTCCCAGGCAAGGTCGATTTCTGAAGTGTCTTCCGTCTTGAGGTCAGACGTAGCACGCACAGCGAGTGGGCAGCGTTCGTGTGTAGCTGGGGTCAGATCGCCTTTGAAATAGGCTGAGATCCACAGTGCCTGAGTCTGAGCAATCAGAGTTGTGTTGATAGTCATCGTGATACCCATGAACGCCAGAGAGCGTTCCTTTACCAGCGAAAGTGGGACCATGAACTTCGCCATCCGGAAGGGGTGCGGCACAGCCGCTTCGGACTGCGCGTCTAACGGCGTGTAGTTCGGGTTCGGCTTTGGTTGATCGCGAAGTCGGGGGAACCGGCGCAAAATCTCTTCATCCGCCGCTTTCAACAGCTTTTCGTTCAGCGGATCCACACTCCAAGGGAATCCCAACTCGCGGTCAATGCCTTCCGGTAGAAACTTGAGGTTTGGAGTGCAACGCCAGCCTGTCGAGCATATCAGCGCCGAAGATGACAGCGCATCGCCCGATGACAGGTGAACAGTGTGATCCGAGAGACGCTCGAGATCAGCGATGTGCACCTTGATAGTGCCATCCTTGACCAAATCAAAGAAATTGGTAGGGTAGTTCAGAATGCTGAGCGAGGAAGCAATCCAGAATGGGCTCACCCAAGGCTTCAGCTTCTTCGTCTCCGGGTGCTTGTCGTACTCGTTCAACTGCACGACATCATCGGCCAGAATAGCCCAGAACGCGTCCACAATCTTACGACCCAGCCAGGTACCATGCAAAAAGCTGCGAATCCCATCATACCCGTCAGCCTCTCCCCAAATACAGGGACTGAACCAGGTCAGCAGGCGTGTTGTGACAAGCTTTTCCAGCCATTTTTTCAGGGGCGTCACGTAGGGAGGCGCCATCCAGATAGGTCCATGACCGGATTCGCGAATGATCCAGTCTACTTTCATACCTGCCGTTGCGCAAGCGTAGGCCGCATCCCAGGCCGACTTGGTTCCGCCAAAAACGGTTGCGCGCTCTCCAGATTTCAGAACTGCATCTTGATACTGCAGCAGATCGCGACAGTGGAAAAGCGGCGCACCGAAAGACTCCTGGCCTTCGAACGTAGGCATGTATGCCTGTGACGTGATGCCGGTGGCCACGATCATCTTCTTGGTATCGATTATTGTTGTATCTGCTCCGTGCGACACGCTTAACTGCCACGTTCCGTCCAACTTGTGTCGCGCGCTTTCCACGTGGTGTTCCAGTCGAATACAATCGGCAAAGTTAAAATGTTGTACATATGCTTCCATGTATTTTTGAATTACATGGCCCGGAATATGCTGTCCAGGCTTGATGCCAAAAGTCGCTTCGTCCATTGGGAAGTCGCTATACTCATACGTGCCAAGCATATTGTTCGACTTGAGGCCTTTGTACAAACGGTGTTTGGCCCACACCCCGCCAATAGAGCTGGCAGTTTCCAACAAGAGCACATTGTGGCCGGGATTGACCTCGCGGTAGGTCTTGACGGCGGAGAGCCCACTCCAACCTATTGGCCAATGCTTGTCAGCGAAATAGTATGCGACAGTGAAGATTCAACTTACCTGCGCCTACCACAACAAGATCCACGGTCTCCATTGTTGAAGACTCCCTTGTTTTCGTTTTAAGAGGCAGAAAATAAACCGATTGCGCGACCAGGATTGATGCTTTATGTACAAGCAAACAAGACGAGCGGCCAAATTACTGGAAACGAAGGAATGAGCGATAACTAAAAGTATTAGCGTCGAGTAGTACTTTTTTTGGGTTTTGAATTTTTAGCCCTTGCTGTTCAGGACACCCGGGAGGATGGAATGGTGGGACTATTAAATTAACTCACCTTAAAAACCCCACGACGTTGTCAGTTCCCGCCAACTTTAGCATGGCTTGTACCTCCTGAGACAGAGCTCGTGGTTCAAAAGGGCCTGAGACATTTAAAGGACCAGAGATTCTAAGCTGATGATTCTATAATGGCTACCCGTGAACCTAGTCCCAGACCCCTTGCCCCATCTGGGTAACAGACTACCTACTACGGAGTGCTTGGCATGCACTTGACTACTTTGTACTCCGTACCGAGATGTACCGATACCCCTTCAGTGTCAGGGGCTCTTCGGGAGAATTCGAATCAGCACTGAATCTTTTAGATTCTCCGTCGTTTGACTATTTTAGCCCTGCTGTCAAAGCGTCTGTCAAAGCATGGCCAGGCCCACGGGGATCGTCGGTTCTTCTAATCTTAGGTAGTATCCTAGCCTTCATAAGAAAACTACGGAGTACGGAGTACTCCGTGCGTAGCGAGGTGAAGCCAAACTCCACTGTGATTTTAAATAGTTTCGACGGTGGAAACCCCGTGGCTGGCGTTTGGATTACCAATTTTGTGGAAGCCGGGATCAACAATATGCAGGTTGCCGTTTTCGGTTGGTATCTCAATCCGACTACTGGTCGTAGTCCAATTCAATTGATTGATCTCATGCAAATTATTTGACAACAATACAGCAGTGTACGGAGTACGGAGTACAGAGTACAAGGCTCATAGTTGTCGCTTGAGAATCGGATGAACATCGAACGGCCCGTTTTGGGACCCACCAAGTCGCTGGAAGTCGGAAAAGACCGCTATCGTCAACATGTCATACATTTCAATTTGAAACATACAGTAGCATGTCGTTTGAGATTATGCACAAGGTTAAGGTTATTACTCCGTGGATAAATGGAAGCTGTCAAGCCATAATCCGTGCCGGAAACCGTGGCCTGATTCAGTACTTATGATATCTCCTGGACTCATTTGACGCGGTATAGAAAGAACGGCATCGATCGGATATATATGACTGGTCTGAGAGCCCGCTAGTCCTAAGTCTCCTGGCACCTACATATCCTCGGAGCAATCTCCGGCTCGATCAGCAATCAAACCAACCCAAAAGAGAATGTGGATTAGAGAAATCGATACATATATACTCCGTATTTGCCCTGGGTATAAAATTGTATGGCATCTTCCCCTAATGGCATACATATGATTGGCTAAACTACGCAAGCTTTATGCTGCGCTACTCCGTATGTCTCTGAGCTGGTCTGTTTGCATGTCATAGATCGCAGGAAAACCCAAACAAATCCCCGTTCGCATTGCGGTTTATTGCTGCTTCTCAACATTGGCCCAGTTGATATCATGCGGGACCGTACGGAGTAGTATTCGTGTGTAACCGAAAAAAAAAAAAAAACTCTCAGGTCAGACAAAGGAAGTCTATCAGGGTACTCCATATTGGATCGAAAAATCGCCCTTTGCTACGATCATTCCCACTTAGGGAAAGTTATATCGACTCAGGGGATGTGTGGACCTTTTGACTGCCGATCTACATTTCCAAAAACCAGTAATCTAGAAGTGGAACAAACGGTGCTTTCAACCTTAAAACTTTCCCCCGGCAGTTAGGACCCATAGCCCGGGCCCAGCACCAAATGATATTCCATCGCTGTCCAATGAGACTTGTGCATGCTGCCACTCTTGCATGACAAAACTGGACCTATCATAAATTCCGTTCACATGTGAGAGTATTTCCATATTAGACTGCGTTTGCAGTTCAGTTTAATGGGCGCCACAATAAGTAAGCAGGCCAACGGATATTTGAGATCGATACTGTCATTGCTTTTTCTTCTATTCGTTGGTGTTGATAAGTGGACTAACGAGTGGGCTTGCTTCTTTATCCGGTCTGGTTCCAATAACAACGAGCGAGGCCAGAGGAGATCATTGGGATACTTTCTTCTGCCGCTCGTTTCCCCCTCGGTACAATTGACTTTCTCTTCCTTTATCTGAATGTACACCCTGGGTTGAATGGTCCTTTTCTTTAAATTTGATGGCATATCGCCCGAAGAAATCACCGCAAGTCGTCAACTATGGATGGGTTCAATACCGAAGCGTTCACCTTGTTGGGGGTAGCCATTACCGTAATTGGCCTACGAACAACTGCAAGATGGATTATGGTTGGCCCAAAAGGGTTCCAAGCTGATGATTATCTAATGCTGGTGGCATGTGTGAGTTGAATTGGAACCTGGGTTCTCTTTGCTTTCAGCTTGCTAATCAATATGGGGTACAGGTGGTGTATGGGCTAGAAACCGGTGCTGCGTACATGGTCGGCGCGTGGTTCATGGGCCTTGCCAATAATGCGATGACAGACGAAGAGCGAAGAGAGTTGTCGCATAATTCGGAAGAATATCGCCTGCGTGTGGGCGGCTCTAAGGTCCAGGTGGCCGGCTGGTCACTATACACTCTGTTATTATGGTTGCTGAAAACATGCATGGCCATTTTCTACTCTCGATTGACGTGGGTTTTGATTCGATTGCATCTATTCGGTCCTTTGTCACTGACGTATATCCTACCCTTTAGCGCAGGATTAGTGAATATGCGAATCCGAATCCATATCGCCTACGTTCTCATTGCCATAACTTATATTGCAACGGTTTGTTCAATTCTCTTCGGATGTCATCCAATGGACAAGAATTGGCAAATATATCCAAACCCTGGAAGTGTGTCATATCTTCTCATCCTGAGAGACCGTGTCTCTGACTATTCGTTAGATTACTGCCAGCCCGCCGTGTCCAAGATCGACATCTATGTGACCGTGGTACTCAATGTCGCGACCGACCTCTATTTAATTAGTATTCCAGCACCGGTAAGCCTCGCTCTAAACATCGGTGTCTAATGTTGCTAACAACACATGCATCAAGATGCTTGTTAAAGCCCGACTAAAATGGCGGGAAAAACTCGAGCTCTTGGTTCTTTTTAGTGGTGGCCTCTTTGTCATGATGGCTGGTATTCTGCGTTGTGTTCTCATCTTAACAGTAAGTTGTATTGAGAGTTACTTGCTGGGATAACACAATCTAACAGTTCACCAGGCTGGCGCAAATGGGGCTCAACAAGCTGGCAGCTGGGCCTGCCGCGAGACTTTCGTCGCCGTCATCATCGGAAATATTCCTATGATATACCCATTGATAAGACGATTTACAAAACGTGCTGGTCTGTACATCACATCAAGGAATGAGTCAGAGAGTTACCCTGGCTACCATCTATCAGATGCCGACACTGGCGGCGGGTATTCCAAACGCAAGAAGTTCCGCCATCCGCTATCGATTCCCGGAGACACTCAATGGAATACAATCAGCGACGAGCAAATGATCTTGCCTACCTCACGACAGCAACCGCCTACATGCACCGCAGGCGACGGCGACTGGAAGTCACAGAGCCAGAGTAGCCAGGGTGGAATAAAGGTTGTTCATGAAACAATTGTTCATAGGAGTGAGAAGTCCCAGCTATAGCATGAAGATGAAATCTTCTGGACACTTCTTATTTCTCTCATTTTGTTGGTACTGTGGGTATTCGAGCGTTGGGATGTCTTATATCATTTATTTTATTTTCCGTTGTACATATTTTTATACCCAATATCGGCTGGGCTTTTTGTTCTTTTTTGCTTTTTTTATGTATCCAAACTACATTCAGTTCCGCCAGAGGAATTCGCAATCCGACAGACTAATACGGAGCCTGTTTCTAGATCAAATTGTAAGAGGGACTGTAATTCGAACAGATTCGAATCCGTGAACCTTGTTACACACAATTTTATTTCAGCTGAGGAGATGCAAAGCTCCTTGTCAAGTCTTGCATCAAGGGTGGGGATTTGATTCCGACCGAACTATGCAAGGAGGATATGTGCTCAGGGCGAAGTGAAAGGAAGAAATAATCATGGAAGTTGACCAGTTAGAATGAAGGAAACTAACTGACTAACTAACATAGCGAACGAATAGGAGGCCTTGGGAGCCAGGTAGTGGTGCAAGTGATGCGATGGCTACCACTTTCTGCAAGTCATAAAGTGCTTCAAGGGTACTTGTGCTTTCTTTTTCTCTTTGGTTCCCGAATACACCTAGCCTATCTTAGATCGAATTTAATTCCCGGAATTTGGTATCACGTATGATCATGAAACAGCCCGAGTTGGATTAAATATGCTGGAGACATGAGTGTTGGACCGAACCTGCGTTAGAATATTGCAACATTCCTGTAACTCTATAGTAGTAAAATCGAGCCCAATGATGATCGAAAACATGTGGCATAATATTTGGAATCCTTCTCTAATCCTCCAGTTTGTAGGTTGTTATGTTACTATCTGCTTTCGCAAGGAGTCGCATATCGGCACATCGTACGTTTATTATTGAATATAAAGGATATGGAGCAAGCCAGGGACCCTTGATGAACTATGTACGTTCAGGACAGTTCCAATTCAACTGAAGGTATTTGAGTATATTTGAATATGTTATTTGGACTTTTTTGGTATCTTCTACAGGACATGTGCACGTGATATGAGTGTCAGATATGTAGTGTTAGAGAGCAGCCAGAAATTCTAGCTTCGATTTCGATGAGTCTCCATCTCGTAGATGGAAGGGTCATTATAAAGCATATCGGAAAAAGGGATTCTGCTTGTCGGTGAGATCGTCAAATGCAATCTTGTCTCGTTGCACCTCATCCAATTCCAATGATTCCCGAATTTGGTTTTCCCGCCGAAGGACAAAGTACAACACGACTGCGGCAGCAATTGTGATACAGTAGCTATACTTAGTTAGAGTAGTCCAACAAGAAGAATCAGTTACGGACTTACCAGATGATCATCCCAGTCCAGAGTTCTGGATAATGCTGTGACTTAGTCTTGCTTTTCACAAGCTGCGGCCCGATGATGTTGCCGACAGTGTAAGCCACAAACACGGTTGCTGCCATGACGGTTTTCTTCGTCGCTCCGGCGACGTTGCTAGCTCCAATTGTGATGACCAGGCTGACCACTGGCCCAAAGAAGCCAGTTAGCGCATAACCAACAACTGGAGTAACTGGATGATATCCCCATTGGGATTTCCAAATCATCACACAGCCAGCAATAACAGGTAGGCAGCACACGATGAGCAAGGGTATGCGGGTATTAGGGACAACAGTAGGGATATAACCACAAAGAGGAATGAAAATGACACAAATGCCGCCGACGGGAAACTGGAATAAAATCGAATGAAGCGTATCATAGCCGAAGGTGGATACAATCAACGGCCCAAAGCCCGAGATAGCGCCATTGATAGTGTACCTATATTTAGAGAGGTTAACAGCAAGGAATGTATGCTGCCTAATTGTTATTAGGGTGGTATAACGAGAGACGAAACTCACGCTGCTGCCATCATGATAGCCACTAGATAGATCTTAATGTCCATCATAGACTCTTTGATCTGATCGAATTTGATCTTCTGGCACCGAACACCCGTTTGCCCCTTGCGTAGTCTCTCAACAGCAACCCTTCGTTCTTCTAGGGTTAAGAACCAGGCAGAAACCGGAGAATTAGGCATGGTGCAACACCAGAGGCCAAACAAAAAGGTCAAGGCACCAGCCAGAATATAGATGTACTGCCATCTTTTCAATGATCCAGCCGTGATTTGGCCAAACCCATAGTTCATGGCGCCACCGATGATAGTGAACCAACCGGTGCCAGAGAACCACCATGCCTGTCGAAGAGCCTGCTCCTCTTGGGTGTACCACCCGCTGACTATGGTCATGAAGCCCGTGGGAATAACACTTTCGATAAAGCCTATCGTTTATTAGATAAGAGATTAGTAAAAGAAATTGAAGGTCACATACCGAGGAAGAATCGTTGAACAAAAAGCCCTTGCCAGGTTGTCACACCGGCGGTGGCGGCACAGACAATGGCCCATGTCAGGACAACTGGACCAAGAACAATTCGAGTATTAAATCTTTGCAAGATAAATGTCATCGGGTATAGGCCAGCAAGCATTCCAAAATAAAAGATCGACGTTGCCCAGCTGAGCCGTGAAGTATCAGCAGAGGGAGGAGAAGTGGAATAGTCTTTCACTAGCAATCCCAAGTCGGTCGTCATGCCAAAGAGCGTGGCACTACCTAAGATAGCCTATGAGAAATAAGTATATATTGGCTAACAAAGCCATCGGCGCAGTCATCGCACCTTGTCATAGTACACCATGCCGTAGCCTGTGTTCGAGTTAGTCAACAATTCCCATGTCACGGATATGAAGCGTATAACTAACCTATAAGCATGGCAGGCATCAAATACAAATCAATCTTTCGCAGAACCCTTTTTTCCACGACCGGATCAATTTCTTGGGCGAACTCGCTCACTACCGCCAAAGCTGCATCTTTTTCGGACGAGACGTGGGGTGATTCACCGGCGCTAGTTATGCCATGGACCTGAATCATGTTGTCCCACCAAGATGGCTTCCCTGAACTTTGCAGAGGGAAGAATCTATATGTCTTTTGAATATGACTATATGCAACAATTAAAGTGTGAGGCGAGCGAAAATTTGTTATTTAGACTTCGTACCTTCCAAATCGGGATGCCCGATATCGCGTGTGGCCTTATATTACCGCCTTTGCATTATGGCAGAATTAGCGACGATCGGAGAAGAGCGTCAATCACTTGCCCAGACGGTAGCACGGAGTACCATCATCGATAACTGAGTTGAAGATGCCGATGCCTTCAAAATGGGATCTCAATGAGGATATTCCATGATATGGATATCAAAGCTCTCGAATCTATGGATTTCAAGAGCTTTTCGAATACTATATGTCCTCCCTTAAATCCGCCAGAATGGTTTCCTTCGAGGTTTAGTATTGTTTGTTGAAGAGCGAGCTAGGATCTAGGAACATTTTACAAGATCTTCCGCATCCGGAGGGGCATGAAGTAATCGCATCCATGGATGTTTGCTCTGCCACGTGACCATATGCTATGTTGGTGACGCTGAACCTGTATGATGTCATCAAGTTTCAGTCCTTCGAAGTCTGTAAAGTTGACCAAGCCAGGAAAGGCTACGGGATACATAAACGAGGCCGAGAGTTTTATAGCTTTGACCTATGAACTCTTTGCATCGAGCTTTCAGCTCAATTCAAGGAAGTCTAGGGGAAAAGGGCCTTGCTATCAGTGCCTATCACTACCCATCTCATCGACCAGGACTCAGGAGGCCCACTCAATCGTATCAACTTGTTTTGCTTCTCTTGACTGAATATGTGATGACACAAGCTTTGTTCACTTTCCGGTATGAAATATGGGTACTGACGTACTTAAACGGGCTGGCCTATAAAGCAGGCTCGTGGGCTGATAAGTGTAAACATCTGATTCCTTCATCAATAAATTCCAATTTCGCAAACTCAAATATCTTGCATCAATATTTCCCACAATGACAATCAAATTCACCGTATACAGGGGCTCCAAGGATGGAATCAAACAGGCGGAGACTGAGCTGGAGGACCTCAAACGAGACGAAGTCTTAGTACGAACCACGCATTCGGGGGTGTGCGGCACCGATGCTCACTACCAGTCAGCCGACATGGCCCTTGGCCATGAGGGAACGGGTGTGGTGGAAGCAACTGGCCCAGACGCGAAGACTTTGACGAAAGGCGACCGCGTGGGTTGGGGTTATGAGCATGACTGCTGTGGTTCTTGCAAGCAATGCCTCACCGGGTGGGAGACATTGTGCAGCAAGCGAAAAATGTACGGTCTAGCCGATCTCGATCAAGGGTCTTTCGGTACCCACGCGGTGTGGCGTGAAGCCTTTTTGTTCAAGGTTCCCGACAACATGAGCAACGAAGATGCGGGACCATTGATGTGTGGGGGATCGACTGTTTTCAACGCCCTCCATGTCGCGCAGGTTCGTCCAACCGCTCGCGTTGGTATCGTTGGAGTAGGCGGCCTGGGACATCTGGCTATTCAATTCGCTGCAAAGATGGGCTGTCAAGTCGTGGTCTTCTCCGGCACAGACAGCAAGAAGGAAGAGGCGATCAAGCTGGGAGCCGGCGAATTCTATGCGACTAAGGGTGTGAAGGAGTTGAAGGTCAAAGCTCCTATCGACAACCTCATTGTGACGACTAGCAGTCAGCCAGATTGGTCAATGTACTTGAGTATCATGGCTCCCAGTGGTGTCATTTCTCCTCTGTCCGTCGACTCAAACGATCTCAAAATCCCATATATGCCGCTGCTCGTGAATGGCCTTCGGATCCAAGGAGGTATCGTGGCTTCAAGACAGGTCCACAGGGATATGCTTGAATTTGCCTCATTCCACAACATCAAACCTGTCAAGATGACCTTCCCCTTGACGTTGGATGGTATCAAACAAAGCCTGAAGACATTGGAAGAAGGAAAAATGCGTTATCGCGGCGTTTTGGTGGCACCATAGAATATCCCGATGTGGAAAAAGAAAAGCCCAATGGGTGTTTCTGATCCGAGTGAAGAATTTGGGAGGCGAAGTCTGTATCTAAAGCCGCGGTTAGAATATATGCAAATGATTGAATATACCATGAATATGAAGTGGTTGCCCGGTCGCGTTCGTGTATAGTTACCATATGTGTGATGAAGTAGTAAAAGTCTTGGAAACACGTCAGAGTTCAGTGAGAGAAGTAAGCTTTCCGATAGGGTAGAAAACAAGGGGACGGGGAGGGGAGAGAGAAGCAACAGAGCCGTACCTACTGAGAGGGTTCAATCACTTATTGATCGCCCCAGACATCAATGGTGAACTGAGTTTTTTACCATAAGAGGATCGGAAGCAGAGAATGGGAGGGTCGTTGCTTATATTCATCGGCTGAAAGGCGAGGACCTTGATAGAAATGGATTGAGCCACCCGACGTCACAATATTTAGTGTATGTTGTAGATTTGCACAATACTATTTTGATCAAAAGCAATCACAACGAGGTCAACTTCTAGATGCAACCTGCAATGGAACTAGCTCAAAGACGCCCTTGGATTGGTTTATCCTCCCCGTCTCGAAGGTCGGGAGGGGGTAGGCGAGGCTCAGGCAACCCCAAGTCGCGTGCGACCTCTCGGGCCGCCCATAGTCCTGTGACGAACGCGAGTGCAAGACCCCCGGCGTATCCGAGATTACTGAAGCCGCCAGCATCGACACCCGCGACAAGCAAGCCTGGAATTCTGGATTTATCGGGGGTCAAGGCGTGCCCTTTCGCATCGATCGCGATACCGCCGTAGGTGAATGTGATCCTATGGGAAATTAGATAGGTGGAACTGGACTGTGTAAGATATAACCTACGACGGCTGGACCTCCATGGCATAGAAGGGACCTTCCCCATCTACCAATGGTGCAGGGGGAGAACAAGCACGACCAATAGGTGCGTCAAGGGAAATGCTCTTGTTCCCTAAACGCACGACTTGGTCATAATCCTCGATAGTCCGTCTTGCCTGTACATTGTTCACACCCCAGGCGTGAAGAACATCTATCAGACCACTCAATGTCGACGCACTTCCAACATTACAGCCATGTTCGCGGGCTTTCTGCAGACGATCGATGTCCCCTGCATTAGGGAACAACGCAGTGACGCAGTGTTGGAGACGGGTTTTCTCGCTAGAATAGTAAGCCATAGGTTAGAATTTCGCCCCAATTTTTTCTGTCTGGGACATACTTGAATAATATAAACCCGCGGCGCTTTTGCTGCTTGGCGAGATACTGATTGATGATCTCGTCACCCGTGGTCTCATCGGCAAATCGCCGACCTGCCTCGTTCAACAGTAGGCAGTATTTGCTTTCTGTAGACTGATTAGAGAGAAATGCTGAGTTGACAAGGACTTGCTCTTACGGTATTGGGCGAGTGGAAGATAGTCCTTTGGATTCACGTCTTCGGCTCGAAGAGGAGCTGCCAGAAGATGACCATAGTAGGTATTCATTCCTCTACTAGTCCCAGCACCAGATTCGATGGCCAGCTTAAGTCCATCGCCCACCGATCCACGATTGGAGCGCACAAAAATGTTGTCTCCACCTTGTCCCAAGTATTGGGATGTCATCCCCGGAGAACCTTGGAAACCTCCCGTAGCCAAAACCACCGTTTTGGCTCGGACTTCATAATATTTAGCTGGAGAATTGGGGGAGTTCCTGCAAATGACAGCGCCAAGTATGCTCGACCCTGAAACCCCGGGCTGTTTCTGAATCAACTTGACCACCGACGTGTTGGTGAAAATATCGGAACGTGTCTTGCTAGACTGAATGCGCTTTCGATGGAGGTTATGAAGGTGTGGGATTTTAATTGGGAATCCAATTCCTATGATGTGTCAGGGTCACTGTTCATTAAATTCTTTTTCTTTTAGCCTTACCGATTGTCATGATGCCGTCGAACCGGTCTGCTGTTGGCACCCCATTTTCACGCATCCACTGTACAGCCGGTAGATAATCGCTTAACCAGGCCTTTTGTAATTCTGGATCTCCTTCTGGGACCCAGTCTCTCAGTTTTTTGTATGTCTGTGGAGCCCAGCTGTCCGTTGACAGTATGTATTAACAACCTAGTTTGGCTTGAAGATTGATTCAATCACGTACAACATTCCTGCAGAATAATTTGACGAACCACCAACATCCCCTTGCTTTTCGACGACCAGTACTTTGGCTCCTGCTTCCGCCGCAAAAGCAGCGCATGCCATTCCAGACATGCCAGCCCCGCAGACGAGGACATCGACTTGAATTCTCTCCATTGTGGATATGGTTGATGTCGGGCTAGAAACGGAAGAAGAACTATTTCTTGAAAACTTCATCAGAGCAAGTGACTAATATTTAACATAATGGTTATATTTTCGAGTTTGATACTCACTTATAGATGCCTCGGCGCCGGCGAATAAATTAAGTGACCGGGTGGACACCACTGCGGGGCCATACTCCGCACAGATATCTCATTCACAGTTGACGGCTGAATATAATTCCATGTGAGCAAAGCTAGACAATGATGAGGGATGGTAGCGGAATCTAGACAAGAAATTAAAAAGAGCAGAGCTTAGAAGTTGGAAACGTCAAATACATACAATTTCTTATATTGACATTCAATATATAGGGATTGGTATAACTATCGACCCCGCCTTCCTGATCGGATATCGCTCAGAATTCTGCCTATTTCTGCCACGCTTTATTTTTTCTGCCATGTATTCTGCCATCTTCTGGTTTACATAGTAATAAAACATGCATGTTGATTAGAAAAAGTCGTGTACTCTACCTGATTCCTGTAGGACGTAGCCCCAGGTATTAATGAAGCATTTTTGATGGCGCAGTTGATATAACAAAAGTGACTTGAGTTTGTTAGAGGCTTACATACAAATTGCAGGTATCTACTGTCTTATTACTATTTGCCACGAAAGCGGTGTATATAATTATAAGGCGGTATGGGCGCGGTAGATAGAAGGAGGCGTGGGGGCAAAAGCGGTAGTTAGTTAGTTACCAAGGGGAAGGTCGACAGTTATTAATCCTCTATAGATATTAATAGTTTGAATATGCTTTTTGTCACATGAGAGTATTGTGTGTAGTACTTAAGTTTCAAGTGCTGATGATTCCAACATTGTTATCTTACATAGCATTCAATATTTTCACAACCTCCCGTTGGTATGCCGATCAAGCCCGCAGTGGAAAGATATTTCTCGCCATGAAGCCATTCCTCTTTGAGCCCAGTCGTCGGGTACTCTATACACAAGTTAAAGTTAAGAGAAAAGGTCATTCTCATTGAATATCTCACTTACGAGGAGCGCGTATTCCACATATCAGTATGAAATACTTCCATCGACACCCATCCCGTGTAGCCAAGATCAAACACCGCTTGTGCAACCTCAAGTACAGGAAGCACACCTCCACGGTTCGCTTCGCAGGGAAAGATCCGGCAGTTTCGCGATTGTGTCATATAGGGGGGTTGATTGAGATCACGCCGTTGGTAGCCCACCTGGCCCTGGTCAGCAACCATTGCATCGCTTAACTGAAAATAAGCAATCTGATTTGGCGTCACAGTTCGTTTCATTTCCTCCAAGGATCGGCGTAAATTTGCCAGGCCGCCTGGCCGAATAGGAGCCACAGCACTAAATGGATCACCTGCCTCTTTGGCAGAAATATGGAAGGTATCAAGACAATGACAAACGTTGGGAAGATCAACGAGCTTGATGATTTCATGGATTTGTTGCCAAGTGTTGAGGTGAGTTCCCCAGGCGGGGGCTTCGTATCCAACTAGCAAACCGTATTTTTGGGCAAGGAGACCCAATCGCTTCATGTTCGCGGCGATTGTGGTTACCTCCGGCGTAATTCTAACAGGATCGATAGGGTAGAGGCACGATGTGATCTACAGTAAAAAAGCAAGGTCAGTCTGACACGGAGCCATCAAAATGTCAATAGTGCGCACCTGAAAGATTGGAATTCGCATCAATCGACAAAGATCAAACCAGAGCTCAGCCTCCTCTAGGCGAGACTCAACTTCGACAGGGTTAACAAGCCCATCGTATGCGCCAAATGGGTTGAGCGCAATCAAAGATAAAGATAAATCTTGCGCTTTTTGGTCAACATGAGTGGCAGCTGCACGCAGGCGAGAAGCTCGAGAAGACTGGGAGAAAGAGGAAGCATGCGCTTCAAGACACTCGATCGCAACCTCCACTCCATCAAATCCGTGCAATTTAGCCGTCTCAAGTTTATGAAGAAGTGTATGCCCCGAAGTCGACTTGCCCAGCGAATTACTAGCAATCGCAACTTTGATGGATGTCATGTTGTCTGGAAATTCAGAATAACCAGGGAAGGCCGAACAGGGATAGAAGAGTTGTCCTGATGCGAGAATGCAAAGATATCTGAGATGAGGGAATTCCGGTGACCAAATTTGAAGCCGGTGGAGTGAGCGAAGTGCGGGGATAGTGAGATGAGATACCGATTTAAGCAGTTAAAACATAAGAAGAAAATTGAGCGGAAGAAAACGCCCATATTACGAAAATAAATCGAGTGAACTATGCCTCTTCGTGCGAAAATGAACACTCCACGTGTGGTGATTGTTACAGGTTCATCTATCCATCCCATCCGGTCAGCTCTGGACTAACTGGGACTTTTTCTTAGGTGGCGCTGATGGATTTGGTGCTGCTATCGTGGATCGCTTTAGTCGAGAGGGATGCAAGGTCATAATATTAGATTTGGATCAAGTGAAAGGTGAAAGTAAGCAGCGAGCCGACCAGAATATCGAATTTCTCCTTGGCGATGTGACTCGCCCAGAGACATGGCAGAACGCCCTAGCTTTGGCACAGACAACCCATGGTAGAGTTGATGTGGTGGTCAACAATGCTGGTGAGAACATTCCAAAGAGCCAACATTACGATCTGATTTGTTGACTCAGCCCAACTAGGAATTACCCATGACCCATCTGTATGTTTCCCTCCATGAATGCGATCACCCTTCTAATGCGATGGTTTAGCCCATCCACACGAAGAGTCTCCTCGAATATGAGAAGACTTTCAATGTCAACGTGAAAGTAGGATGCCCTAGCTGCTGTGGGTGGATAACAGCTTGACAATACCTATACAGCCGGTTTTTATAAGTGCACAGGTCTTTGCGCCTGTTATGATGCAGCAGGGACATGGAATATTTATCAACATAACGAGGTGGGTCAGCCAATCCGATTCTGGTATGAAGTTATTGACTGGTGCAGCACGGGTTGTACACGCCCTCGGCCAGGATTTGCCATTTACAACGCTTCCAAAGCAGCCGTAGAAGTAAGTGAAAAACGGGAAGCTCTTGGATGCGCCAGATAGTGACGCGTTTTTAGGTAGCAACCAAGACAATGGCTCTTGAGTATGCTCCAGCTGTTCGATTCAACTGTATTTCCCCTGCTGTGGGAAACACGTCGATGTATGTTGACCCAAATCAACCCCCAGGTCAATATTAACATGAACAAGGCTTCAATCTAGCATTCGAAATGGCGCAGATTCCCGCCAGCGGCTACGCCAAGTAGAAGACTCGTTGCCAATGAAGCGATTATGCCAGCCAGTGGATATAGCCAATGCAGCATGGTACCTGGGATCGGAGCAGAGCAGTTTTGTAACTGGAACGACATTGGAGGTGGACGGAGGTCGAGGCGTGTAGAGTTATAACTTATCTCATAGCCGAAAATTTCCCCGCAGTTTTTGAAATTCCGGGGTTCTTTGTTATTTCTCCACACTCTCTCTTCTCCCTAAATCAAACAAACATTTTCCATTGACTACCTCGATCCTATTATTTATTTGATGCTTAGAGCCTCAATGTCATCATATTCTGGGGATGATAATACCTCTGGCCAAACTCGCGCCAGCGCGGCCGCGTGTGAGGCATGTCGGAAAATGAAGGTATACCCTACAATCCTTGACCCCAAGTCATATACATACTTACTCACAAAATATTTTTCAGATGAGATGCATCCGCCCACAAAGGGAGCAACAGGGCGACAACTTGACAGAACCTTGCCAACGATGTAAGCGTACCAACCGCGAGTGCAATATCCCAGAGCCGAGAAAACTTGGGAGGAAGCGCGGTGCGACAGGTCGCTATCAAGGTTTTGAAAAAGCCTATCGGAAAATGCAGTCGGAATTAAAGAAGGCAAAAACCTGTTATACGGGCGAGAATCATGAGATGGATGATTTCGTCGCAAGCGAAGAGCCGATTCTAGAGCTCTTATTCTCTAACCACTCAGCCGAGACAACCAACCCCACCAAAACATCACCAGAGCTAGGAAGTGAACTCTCTTGTGCGTCATGTTTTAACTCGACTCTGCCAGCTATACAAGAGAATCAGCGGCTAGCGGAACTTGTCTCTCCTGTATTCCGCAGCGGCGAACTCTCTCAAGCCAACCGGGAACCAATCAGTAATCCTTTGGCCTTGCTGGCAGATGCCTCCGACGCCGCCCAAGCTTTGGAGCTACAGTCAATGTCTGCCAACACTTCCTGTGAAACAAACGAAACACCTTCTACTTCACAGTCATCGGCTAGCCAGTCCATTGGAGCAAGCCTGGGTCGGCAACTGCTTCATCGGCCAGGCTACGTGTCACTTGGCCTACAACTGGACAGAGACACCCTTGAAGCAGGAATAGATGCTCTGCTCGGTCCTTCTGAGCACCCATACCGTTACTCGAACTATTTCAAGTCATCTCCTCAAGTGCCTCTACGCGATGTTGGCCCCGATGTTGACCCAGTGGACCTTGGTTTGGTGACCATGGCTGAGGTCTATTATCTATTTCCAATGTAAGTCCAAATATTAACTGCACTGTCAATATAAATCCACTGATTAATTCTAGATATTTCAGCCGCTTGCATCCAGTCAACGGAATCCTAGATCCGATGCTTCATACACCAGATTTCGTGCGTTCACGATCGGCTCTTTTGTTCACCTGGATACTGGCTTTAACTGCCCAATTCGATCATGAGTCAGCATCAGTCGCAAAGCGATTACGCCTTCATGGCGAAAAACTCTCGAAACACGTTCATACTTGTGGATATAAGTCGGTTGAAATCGTTCAAGGCTACTATATCTCATTGTTATCGGCCACTCCCGCAGAGACACTGTCACAGGAACGCTCATGGCTCTACACAATGTATGCCTTTGGTGTAGCAGCCGAACTAGGCCTAGATCAGGATTCTAGTGCCAAAGATGCGACACCTCTGAACACGCTCAGTGCTTCCTATTACCGAACCCAAGATGCAGCCCCAGCACCACTCCCAAGAGAGGACTCGTCCCGGTTATTACTGGAGTACCCCCCAAAGGATCACACCGATAATCAACGCATGGCACGAAATCGCGAGAGAACTTGGCTAAGGATTCTACTATGGGAACGGGCGAACAGTGCAGCCTGCGGTAGAATTCACACATTCCCGGAAACGGACTTGACACAAAGTGTTGATAGCTGGTGGCTTCATCATCTGGCGGACCCTACAGACAAGCACACATGTGCATTTATCACCTTGCGACGCATTCTAGCATCACTACAAAATGAACTAAAAAATCAAGCTCATTTGACACACGTTGATCCCCATTGGGTACGAGAAATGGTTGATACAACTCTGAGGCCGTGGTGTGACCTTTGGCTGTCACATCCAATGCCCGATATAATCACATCGCCGTCTGAAAAGTTATCCCATATCTTCCTCCATTATGTTTATCTCCACGGGAGGCTTTGGACCTTGTCGTTTGCCCTTCACGGTTCCATAAACTGGGACCAAAATATGGATGCAATCCGACTGGATTGCTTTGAGGCTGCAGTCAATTCTTGCGAGGTCGCCGTGCGCGATTTGCATCATATTGGGGAGCCATTATATTGCATGTTGGCCCCAACTTGGGCTATGATATCATACGCCGGCGTGTTGGCTTTGAAGCTATTTCCCACCGTGTATGGATCCCGCGCCGGAAATGACGTGGAACTTCTTGCTTTACTCAGCCAACTTGCCATTCAATTAGAACGTGCAGGAACAACTCCACCGCATCGATTTGGAATCGCAGCGTTACTTGGACAACACCTCATGATGATACTGAGAGCCAGAGCGGCGGGACTGAAAGCCCAAAGTCAACTTCGCCAGACCAGAACGGATGCGTCGTACACCAGTACAGACTTTGATAACGAAGCGAGTCAATTTATGCCACAGAAGTCCCCCCATTCGAAGCCATACGAGGCTTTCGTCTCGGATTACGATCCTTTCCTGACTACAGCGTCAATTTCTACCCAGGGGGATCTAAATGATGAGGGGTTTGCTGACTTCTTCCGGGAAATGTTCGGGCCTGGATTTGGGGCCGTCTTTTAACAATTTTGGCAAATAGAAATCTGAAAAGCATAGCTATTGTTTATGCATTTTTAGTGTCCAATGACTGGCAATAATCTACTGCTTTCATAAACCATGTATTTCTCAGTCAGGTTAGCATTGATTTTACAATGGCTTCTATGAACTAAATGGGAAAAGTCTGCATGAAGGGTCAAAGGTACATTCTTAGTGATCTTATAAGTGAAAAAAAGAGAAGAAAATATGATTCTTTGCGGGATTCCTAACATCCCATTGAATATATTATGTGGGTTACAGTGACTGTTTCAGATCACTGAGTATCAACCTACAAGTTACTTCTGCGAATTTCCCCTTGAAGCACCTTATTCACAAAGGCGGGATCTTCTCGGAGAGGTCGACCCAGACCACACATGTCGATGTCTCCACGTTCCACAGCCTCCGCCATACGATGGCTATCACGCCAGCCACCGGTAGTTCCAATCACAGCCCGAGACTAGTGATTTGTCAATCAGCTTATTTGATCACAAGTCGCAGAAAACATGTAATATACTCACCAGCACTTTCTTCAACTCCTGCGCCCACTCAATGAAGTAACTTCGCATAGTCAGCATATAAAAACAGTGAAGCAATTGAAATCATTTACCTTCCACGCTGTTTTTGGGATGGACGCTCTGCAAGTTCAGTCATGATGTTGCCACGCCATGCAGGAGAGGCATATGTTCCCCCCGAGATATCAAAAAAGTCCACACCGGCATCTTCTAGCCATTTTATCACAACGCATTGTTCAGCAAAGCTTTGGCCTCCCTCGATGACTACATATATCTTCCCATTAGGCTTTTCTTCAAAATATGGGATGGAAATACTAACAATCTTGGCAGTTCAACTTCGCTGCTATCACAAACTTGTCCGATGGAAGTTTAGCCTTGATCGCATTGACGATCTCCAAAATAAAGCGTGCCCGATTTTCAAGGCTTCCGCCATACTGTAAAGTTTAGTCAATATTAGCATTAATTGATTGCAAGGGGGAGAGGAATTTAACATTCATACCTCGTCTGTTCGCTTGTTGATTTTGGGCGACAGGAACTGATTCATGATATATCCGTGGCTGGCATGCAGCTACCAATACGCCTCATTTAGCTTTTCATAACAAGTCAGGAATAGATTCAAACACTCACAATGATACCATCTGCACCAGCCTCTGCAAGGACCTCAGAAGCCCACACGTATCGCGAAATGAGATCCTTGATTTCAGCCTTCGTCAACGGCGAGGGCTTGCCATACGTTTTGTTGAGACAAGGTTCAAGCTGCTGATCAGATGATGACTTGGGATTTTTGTTCAGGAATTCCGGAACCTGACGTCCTGGAAATTGTAACTGAGGGAGGAATATTGCACCCCGAGATTTGGCTGCTTTGGCCGCGGGAGTAAAAGCTGCGACCGGATCCCAGGGATTGTTGGGATCCAACACCGCATTGTTGTAATTTTCGAGATTGTCGCGATGAATGGGGATGTTTCCAGTGCAAATAAGCCCCGCGCCTCCATCGGCTAGCTCTGTGTACTCGTTAGCACTAGTCCTATTGGTATGATAGTCCCGATCATACTTTGATATAGCTCTGCATATCGGTCCATGGGCTTGCCGCAGTTCTCCACGTTGTTTTCGTCATACGTTGAAGCATATTCGCTGAGAGGTGTGCGATATAAACGATTGCGGATTACTTTCCCAGAGAGTTTCAACGTAATGGGCTAGTTGTTTGTTGTTAGAAAGTCTCATCGAGGGTTTGGTTTAACCAGAGAAGCATACCTGAGCGAGAGGGGAGATGTGCGATGCAGACATGGTGATACAGACCCAGCAACAAAGTTAAAAAATGTTTAAGAGAAATTTAAGCTCTCTCGCTGGGACATAATGCGCCTTTATTCCGCTCTATATCTTGTAGCATCTAGTGATATCCTCACCTAGTTAACCGGGCTATTTATTTGTCACCCGGTCAATCACAACTGCGGGGAAACAGTCGCACTAATGATCGGAATTAGGCCCGAAACCAGAGGTAAATATTGCTACTACGAGTCAAAATCTTCAAGTGACATGTATATTTTGTTTTGTTCCTTTGATACCCCAGCGTTCAAACCCCTTTTTAAGAAGCATTTTGGTCCCTGAATGCCTTCATTAGCACCGCTCTTTACACTGCTCTATACAAATATAAATGATCCATGTAATAAATGAAGCTTTCGGCACCATACAAATTCATGCATCTCAATTTTTGGAGGTGGCTGGCAAGCTCTCTCTCCGAACCAGACCTCGGGAGTACTTCGATTATTAAGGCATATGTACTCCGTACAGCGACTGGACATAAGGTTTTGCACCCTTAGCCACCCATGATTAATTTTAACATATTGCCGGTCAAAAACTCCATGAATTCATACTATGAAATCTATACTAGTATACTGCGCGTTTTAGGTAGGCGGTATAGGTTTATAGTGGCGGTGAGCTATGTGGGAGTGCCAATAGAATTTTTCTGCCATTCTAAGATAAGGCATCTAGGCATCAACTCCTTCCTAGTTAGTTAAAGGGCTATACTATCTCGAAGGAATCGATGACACCCGCAGCCATCTCCACTTGCGCACACTTCATGAGATGCATACTTGTTTTACGCCAAGGGAGGAGAAAATAATAGAATGAAGAATGAGTAGGTGAGTATTCAATGAAAGTCTCAACGCTAAAAATCCAATTCAAATCTTCGAAGCCTTTGGACCACTTTGCCCCTGATTTACAACTTTCCAGATA
This sequence comes from Penicillium roqueforti, assembly GCF_015533775.1. Lineage (NCBI taxonomy): Eukaryota > Fungi > Ascomycota > Eurotiomycetes > Eurotiales > Aspergillaceae > Penicillium > Penicillium roqueforti. The sequence goes on from NW_024067601.1 coordinate 69,241, forward strand.
GCTGAAATCGCATCTTCCACTCCTTGTTTATTGACATCCTTCTCCAACCAGAGAATATGTTGTGCTATGCAAACACGCACTAGAACCTCGGTCCCTGGGATGACTGCCCAGCCATTTTGCTGTCCATTTGTATACAAATAAGTCACTGGCAATGGGAGATAGCACATATCTACTACGATGCCTTTGTTCTTCCTGCGCAAAATGGTGTCGAAGATTTGACGGCAAATAATTTCACCAGGTTCTTTTGGTGTATCGTTTGGAATTGTCCCGATGACAATATAAGGAGCCTCGCAGGTTGCAGCTTCCTCAACAGTAGCGAGATGTTGGAGTGTCATATCCGGTGCCGTCGATTGAAAGAAGGTGATCAAAGCATCTACTTCGGCTTTGAGACGGTTGGCAACATAGATCTTTGTGGACCCAAACCATTTCCAGAGGGCAAAAATTGCGCTCCTCGCAGCGCCTCCACCACCAATCACCATCGACGGGCGGCCTTTGGCCATGGCAGCCGCTTGGGGCATTCGGTAGAGAATAGAATCGCGAATACCGATGCAGTCTGTGTTTGTGCCGATATATCTTCTCTGTCCACGATCATCAAGCCGAACGAATGAGGTGTTGACGGCCCCAATAACGCGTGCCTCGTCGGTCAAGTCGTCGAGTAGGAGGCCAAAGGACACCTTGTTCGGCATCGTGATTGTGGTCCCAATGCATGTGTTGTCACGTAATTGCTTCCAGAATATGTTCCCGTCAGTGGTCTGGCTGAGGTGAAATTCCCATGAGGCTGAGTTGGCGCGAAATAGGATAGAGTGTATCAAGGGCGATAGTGATTTGGAGATATTACTACCAAAAAGATAGACATGATACTGAGTCACTGCTGCGTTCGATGGTAACGGGGAGCTGCCGTGAGCATAAGATTGCTTGAGGATATCCATATTTGGTGTTTGTATGGACCAGATGTAGGGTTGGAGGGACTAACGAGAGAAATCATTGAAAATAATACCAACGAATCTAGGAAGACAACTTACGGGAATTTCGATGACCCCGCATTCATATTTGTCGGCATTTTGATATATTGACCGGGATCAAACTGTGAATTATATCTTCTATCTAATGAATGTTTAATCCCCACATTGTTTAGGTTCATACGCCTTCTACGTGAATCCAAAAACAGTTGTCTTGTGTCTTCAGTATGGCAGAAAGCCCGAAGGTTCGCATCGCTCTTATCGGGGGAGGTACCATAGCTCCTTTGCACGTCAAGCATCTTATGTCTTCACCAACATGTGAACTGGTGGCAATTGTTGATCCGTACCACCCGGGACGCGAATTGGCGTCGAGCTTGTCTCTTCCGCACTTCGAGTCTGTTGCATCACTTTTGAAGGCGCTACAAAAGCCACCAGAGGCCTACGTGATATGCGTCCCTTCGAGTCTCCATGTTTCCATAGCGATAGATGTCATCTATCGAGCACGTCCCAAGGCCTTACTCATCGAAAAACCCTTTTGTACAGATTCGAAATCTGGAACCGAGTTACTTGCGCTTTCAAATGAAAAATGTTGCAAAATCCTTGTGGGACACCACCGCAGATTCCATCCCTCGCTGTCAACTACACGGTCGGTGATCGAAACAGGAAAAATTGGGAAGATTACAGCTATCTCGGGATTGTGGACTGCGAAGAAAGACGAAGGCTATTTTACTTCTGCTAGTTGGCGGGCAACGCGGTCCGCCGGAGGAGGGCCGATTTGGACGAATTTTGTGCATGATATCGATGCCCTTCATTTCCTCACAGGTGCCAGGATGACATGTGTATGGGCCATAAACACCATACCCAGAAGGAAACACGAAATTGTGGCGGCCGATGATATCGTTGAAGAGGGGGCAGCGATTATGGCCCAATTTTCCAACGGAGTTGTTGGCACATTTCTGGTGAGTGACAATGTGGCTAGCCCATACGGTTGGGAGTCTGCTACTGGCGACAATCCTTTGTATCCAAAGGCAGAGATCCCAGTGGATATTTATAGCATTTTGGGCACGAAAGGGACTATCGTTGTCCCCGACAACACTCTTTGGACCTACGACTCGGAGACGACGGGCAGGTATCGCCAAGAGGCTGGGTGGAAAACTCCAATGACACGCGTCAAGCTTCCAGTCGCCCAGGGTATTCCGTTTCAACAACAAGCAGAACATTTGGCTAGAGTGGTTCGTGACTTAGAAGATCCTATTTGCTCGGCCGAGGATGGACTAGCAGCAGTCTCCGTCTGCGAGGCTATTGTTACAGCTTTGAAGGCCAAGGACGGACTCCCGGTTCCTGTTTTAGACATGTCACATATCTAGTTCCTGTAGAATTAAGGATATCATGCGGTTAACGGTCGTTTTATTGAAGAGCCTTGAGTTGAAAAATTGGTTGTGCGGGAACTTGAGATTCGTTTAGGTGTCTGTACATTGATTGACCTTATAGTCCCTTAAGCTTGGGGCACTTCCCATAAAACTTAAAATATATGAATCAATTGTTATCTGAATCCTTCTGAATCCTTTGATTGATTAATACATAATACAGTACCTTCATAAGAATGATAGACTACCCCACTCGGTGCATTAAAAAATACACCGGTTTGTGGAGGTGGCGTCAACTCAGGTCGGATATTCGAGATATTCGCATCCCTTTGTTGTATTAATTGACGCGACTCATAACCAAAAAAATCATAAAATCTACCACACCTGGAACTATGACAGTATCCTGGCCTCCATATAAAGCCAACCCACTGGGTATCGCCACCTTGTCCCTCGGCAACTGGAGAGAGCATCGCTTGGAACCACGCTTGAAAGCCGCGGCTGAATCGGGATATCAATGGATCGACTTGTTTGATGAGTGTTGGGCTGCATACCTGGAGGAACATGGACTGCCAGGAGACCAGCCTTGGGAACCCACTTCAGAGAATCTGCAGATTGCTCAAAAGTTGGCTCGTCTTGTCAAGTCCTTGGGAATGCGGATTGCTTGCACCCAGCCTCTTCGGAAAATTGAAGGAATCAAAGATCCAACAGAACGCCAGGCTACCTTCGATCTAGTCGCCAAGTGAGATATACCTTACCTCGATAATGACATAACGGCGATCTATACTAACCTACTACATAGACGTTTTCCGTTCATGCGCGCCTTTGACACCGATCTCGTCTTCATGTGTGCGAATATTCGCGCGGATAAGGGTGTGACATCTGATCTCAAGACAGTGGCACGAGATCTCGCGGAACTGGGCGACATGGCGGCCGCATACGCAAAGGCTGACGGTGGGCGAATGTTAAAAATTGGGTACGAAGGCCTATCTTGGGCGACTCGAAACACATGGTCGGCCTCATGGGAAGTGGTGCGATTTGCCAACCGCCCCAACGTTGGACTAATCGTGGATGCCTTCAATATCCTCGCCGTCGAGTTTGCTGATCCGTACAATGTTGCTGGCCACGGGCGGATTTACCCAACCTTAGAGGAATCTCTAGAAGTCCTTACCGGATCACTCGCGTCATTGGTCTCGACGGTACCGGGTGATCGGATATTTTTCTTCCAGTGTGGCGATGCGGAGTTGATGAACCCAACGACTTTCCTTCCTCCAACTGACCCAGATACACCAGCACTGCTTCCATGGTCGCGAAGTCATCGGCTATATCCTATGGAGCAGTCTAGAGGTGCATATATGCCTGTTGAGCTTGTCGCAGCTGCTGTGCTTGGCACCGGGTACCGAGGCCCAATCTCGCTTGAGGTGTTCAATGCATCACTGAATCAACCAGGACAAATGATTCCGGAGGAGCATGCTTCCAGAGGAATCAACGCTCTTCGCCTCTTATGCGAAACTACAAAGTCCATTCCGGCGTTTTGGCAAAGTCGCGGTGAACGTAAGAGTGCTATCGCACAAGTAATACGACGGCTAGAGCCACATGAACACAAATACAAGCTATGAAAAAGAACATATATTTTGAACCCTGCTGAATATGATCAATTATATATACCGGAGTTGAGAGCCTCCTTTTGCACTAGTATTAATGCCGTGTCCAATACCATTTGTTTGCGAAGCAGTAATCGTGCCAGGCGCCCACTGGTACCCCAGTCAACGATAATTTTCGCTGAACGATAAAAATTGCAAAATAAGGTACCTTTTGTATAGTATACCAATACAAATGGTACCTAAAATAAAAAACTCTAAACATCCATTTCCTCGATCTCTACTAAGGTAGGGAATAATAGGTCCATATATATGTAGGGAATTGTATCAAGGACCCCCCTTGGTTATTTCGACCCCCCTTTGGCTAATGCAATCCGCCCGATAATTCAGGCATAAACTGACCGCCTACTATAAAGGCTCACCGTACCTTTGGCCGCTTTCCTGGCCACCTTTCCTACGATTTGCATACAACATAGTTATTTGCTTGCTTATTCCTGTTTATATAGGTATTTGCGATTGCTCAGCAAGAAGGTTCGAAGCTTGCAACGTTTGTAAAAGGTCAACCATATATAAGCAAGCCGCTTCCCACTTTGCAACCTGGCAGAAATAACTGATACCTAAAATCTCGGGCTGGGAAGGTCCTATTAACTAGCCAAAGGGGGGTTGGAACAACCAAGGGGGGGGGTCCCTGATACAATCCCCCACATATACATCTCCGCAACGCACGAGGATATTGGTTCTGGTACAACGGATATTCGAATATCGAGTTTTAGATAGCATAGTAAAAGCGACGTCACATGTACAAGCTCGCCTTTCTTTCCAAAGGCATCTCATTTGATGACTTAAGCCGTATTCTCAATTTGATGCACTGATAACTTCTCGTCGGAAGTGTGTGGTAATCTGAAGTCCGTGTCAAATAGAGCGTCAATTTCTTCCAGAGTTCTCCCGGTCGGCTATTTGATATTGAGTTAGCAAGATCGCCTTCTTGGGCTTCGATGGTAGAGCACTCACATCAGGGCACATGAAATAGACGAAGACAAAACCCAGCACGTTGAAAATAAGGGGCCAAATCCATATCTTCCAGCCGGATGTCTCGAGCCCGATGCCGCCAGCAATTACTGTCACAAAACTGAATAGCCACTCCCCGAACAGGCCAACTGCGGCTCCGATGTGGCGATACTTGAGGGGAGCGATCTGGGGATATTCAAGTCAGATTAGGCGTGCCGAGCACAGCGAAGAATCATACCTCGGGTCCATATAGCCTAGAATAAGTGTCAACTTTATGCATTGCAAATTTGACAGCTTTGAATGCTTACCACGGACAGGTAACCCATCCCCAGCCGTACATGAACATATATGGGAACATCATAGCAGCGGCTGCCCATTGGGTCTTTTCCGTCTTACTAGGAAGACCATTCAAAACCACGAAAACAAGCATACAACAGCTCTGAACGGCAGCTGCAACCAGCATGATTCGACGCCGGCCAATCCTCTCAATTGTAGGAATAGTGACCAGTGAGCCTGTAAATTGGACTGTCAATGCAACAGCAGAAATGAGCGACGATAAAAAGCTCGAGAGGCCGACGTTCGAAAATATTAGCGGCATATAGTAAACCATGATATTGATTCCCATCATTTGTTGAATGGATAGGATGATAAAAGATATCCTTATCCGACGGCCAACACGGAGCGGGGTGTTGTCCCAAACAAGGCTTAGCCAGCTGAGTCGGTTCTCTTGTTCCGCCTCAAGCTGGAGGTTCTGCATAATCTCAGCTCTGACAAGCTCCATGGAAGCACTCTCGGGCTGAGCACTATTGTCAACACGATAGACATTGTATAGTCTTGCCAGGGTGATATCGCCTTCAGCAGTTCGCCCCTTTGCATAATACCACCTTGGTGAGTCCGGACAGAAGAAAATGCCGGCTGCTGAAAAGAGAGCAAATATGGATTGGATGGAAACAGGCAACCGCTTTGACAATTCAACTATTAGTTCCCAGTTTTAGCAACGAGAATTTATAACCTTACCCAGGATAGCTGATTTGACATTCTTGTGAATCCAAAGTCCGCCCAGTAAGATAAAGCGATACCTGCGAGGAGCGAAGAGCAGTTGATCGCTACCTCGGGGCCGCGCTCATTGGCATGGATACTCATCTCAGACTAGATCATTGCATCAGATCAGTTGTAGTTGTCAACAAGAGGAGGGACGCTCGTACCATATACATAGGGACATTGCATGTAATAAACTGCGAGAGACATCAGAAATGGAATAGTCTCGTAAGCTGCACTTGTCTTACCGCGATACCAAAACCCTGTTAGGTAGCCATATGTTAATTTCGAATTCGGGACACGTCGATGAAAGGGCACAGACTTACACATATGACCCGGGCTACGATAATTTGTGCTACCGAGTATGATGCTGCCTGAATGATGCCACCGAAGAATATCAACACCGTGCCGAGTAGGATTGAATTTCGGCGGCCTAGAGGCATCCCCACAACAACCACCACAATAGACATTACAGTAGCTGCGAGTGTGTAAGAAGATGCGATCATTGGGATTATCTCCGCCCCTTCAGGGTTCTTTCCGAAGGTCAGCAGAGAACATACAATACTGGTTGGAGGCAGCTTACTCCGAGTGCATCACGGTATGGTTTGGTATCTTGCACTCCTCCGAGAATTCCAGCCTGGTAACCCTCAACAAGAAAGGCCTGGCTCAATATAATTAGGGGTCGTTCTCATTGGGCTTGATCAATATGTGGGTGGACACACCAAAGAGCAACTCAGCCGGGCAAGAAGGCGAAGTCTTTTGCCTTGAATGGATTCTTCGAACATGATATCCAATGTAGCCAAGACCTCTAGATCAGTCGACTGAATCCCAGTTAATATTGCAAAGTAGTACTTTTACATCTAGATATGCAGGATAGATGCAGCTTTATACATTCTGGGTTCTAGTTGCGGGAGTCAAGGGTCAGCATCTGTGGAATTTGGGTTCCACAGTCAATATCCAACCAATTCCATGAATTTAATCCTAATGGAGAATATAAATTTCAATATGGTAGAAAATGTAGTATGAAACAATCCGTGCTTCCCCGCGTGATGCTTTGCTAGGATACCGGGGTATTTTTGAATTGACCGGAGCCGGGCTGTTCGACTGACAAGCCGGATATGCACTTAGAAGTCAGGAATATAGGTGCCCGTGCCCAGTGATAAGCTCACATTGCATCTGGAGTGTTGAAAACTAAAAGAATGAATGCCACAATTTGCCATTCTGGAGTTTCCATATTATCATCTTTCGATTTGATGTCGATAATGTTCCAATCGTAGTTCAAGTAATTTTCAAGGCGACAATAGGGGAGAAATCTATAATTTAATCCGATTTTATCGTGCGACTGTTTCTTGGATATTGTAAATACTGCGGAGGGCTCAAAGCGGCCACGACAAGGCTTGACGAGGCTTACCTCGCTTTAAGTTGGTTTCCAAGAAGTGGCATGGCAAAATCCGTATGTGATATGTGGGATCCACTCACTTTTCAGTACTGAACCCGCAGGCTGCATTATATGGAATTTCTCAAATTCCTCCCTTCTGATATACAAGTCTCTGAATCTTGCTAATTCTTAGTTAGTTAGTATAATAACCGACTAATTATATAACTGTTAATGATGCTAGCTGCTCTTATATATTAACTTGGTTTGAATATGTTAAGATACCGAGTTAAATACCACGCTAAATCTAGGTGGAGTTGGGCGACAGTTGGTACTATCTAGGTATGTATGTACATGCTAGGACACGTAGTCACGTGTCCCAGTTTGTCCTAGACAGCGTCCCTTTCCTCTGAATTAGCTAGTCTAGTCAATTTCATATAATCGCGTTATGATCTCTCCTCTACATATACATCGTAGTCATCTAGGTACGAAGCATGGAGTGGCTACTATATGTGTACTCCGTACTATAAAGAGATTGAGATCTTATCCATGGATATTATCATTAGGATAGGCTGTGCTAGTGGGTACTAATATATACTAGCGTGTATTATTTCGTTTTATGTATTTAGTAATTTGTTTCCACAATTCTTCGTTCAATTTAAGAAGAGGCGCACAATTAGCAAAAGGATGAGCAGTTTTAGTCTCAAAAGATTGAACTCATTTTGGGATGGTCATGGTTCACTTAGAGCTTCGAGGCTCTTGAAAATCTATCTCTGGCCCACTGCAACCCCCATATTGCCCCATGTTGCCCCATGTTGCCCCCGGGTCTAAGATGCAGTTTTAGTGCCATAATCTTTCCGCTGGATTCCGAAGTAGGAACTGCATGTTTTTATTTTCCTTTTCCTTTTCCTTTTCTCGCTCTAACTGGTTATCGCATCTCTAATATCCCTAATTATTAATGAATCACTACTACCATGACGACGAATATTGACTAAACCACTTCCTACAAACCACCACCTGTCTTGAAAATGCACGCCATTGTGCAAAAATGCCGGCACTTATTCCGGACTTCTTTAAAGCGCAGTCTCGTTGCAATCGCTCTCGTCATTGCATTTACAATTTTCATGCTTATACCTCGGTCAAGGGAACAACCTTTAGCAATCCATGCTTCAAGGTATGTCCTTTCACCTGTCCTGACGTCCAAATCGCATGATAGCGAACTTTGACCCGGTCGCTAACACGCTCATCTTTTTACAGTCGAAAAAATGCCTTTTTTCTAGGCTCAGGGCCTGCTTATGATGGGGGTGGTCTCGGTCAGCTTGTATTGAAAACTTCGCACGAATCATCGTCCATACCTTACGACCCGTATCCTGAATATAACAGCGGCGAATGGAACAACACGTGGAAGGGAACCTATCAGCAATGTGTTGGCCCAAATGGTTCAGTCCTGGATCGTAGGGACGCGGAAACAGCGATGAAAGGATTTCACTGGAATCAGTCAGGTCTGAATTGAGCCAAACCTATTCTGGCGCATTTGACTTGGGCACTGATAGCTTTCTAGAATTTCCAGCGCCTATATTTGGATCGTACGAGGCGTGGAATCTCAATTGGAGTTTCTGCGTCGACCGATATTCTCGATATGGAGCATACGGCTACGGAGATCAAACACACAAAGTACAGTGGCAGGACGTGAATTGGGCCACTTTGCAAAAGGACTGTTTGCAGCGCAATGCAGACCGGTATCAACCTTCGGATATTCGCGAGAAGACATCGACTCTGCACAGGGAGCAAGAGGAAGGAACAGCGAAACGTCATGAAAGAGAGAAGAGAGAGACAAACCGAGACCATACCTCTGCTATCTTCAAACCACGGATAGGGGTGGTTCTGCGCACATGGCTCGACATGGAATACACGAATGATGATCTTTATTATATCCGGTCGATTATAATGGAGCTGTCGCTCTTATCAGGCGCAGAATATGAGGTGATCCTCTTGGTTGATGCGAAAGACACTGAATTGCCTTATCCAGCGGACTTGGACAGTCTTAAAAAGTCTCTTCCGCTAGAGCTCCGGGATCTGGCAGTATTCTTCAACTCAAAGATACTAGAGGACTGGTACCCAATGATCGGTATTCACGAGTAAGATTTATATCCTCTCTATAGTAACTTCGAGACGTTAACCCATCTTTAGAGCCATGCTTCAATACTTTCAGCCCATGCAGATTTTCTCACGATTGAACCCACAATACGACTTTTTCTGGCAGTTTGAGATGGATTCACGTTATACGGGACATTTCTACGACCTTCTCCAGCAGGCAACAGAGTTTGCAAAACAACAGCGTCGCAAGAATCTATGGGAGCGCAACTCCTACTTCTATATGCCCGCTATCCACGGGAACTGGGAAAATTTTACCGATCAGGTAGATCAAAGCATGACAGGCGTTGATAGTATCTGGGGACCACGGCCAGCAAAAGGCATCGAGGCTTGGGCTGAAGCACCAGAGCCACCGCGCGCAGATATGGAAGATGAGTCTTGGAGCTGGGGCGTGGGCGAGGAAGCTGACTTGATCACCTGGCTGCCACAATTCGACCCTCAGCATACTGATTGGCTTCTTACTAACCGTATATATAATTTCCGGCAGAGGGGAAGCACTCCGCGGCGGGCATCTGTTGTCGCGATGTCCCGTGTCTCGGCGCGATTACTTCGCCTTATGCATAAGGATACGACTGAGAAAGGGCTGGGACTAGCATCTGAAATGGGCCCTACCTCCTGGGCTCTTTATTATGGATTGAAAGCCGTTCAAATTCCTCAACCCATTTACCATGCGCACGAAACAAGTCCTGTTGAGCTCAATCTCCGAGCTAATTCAGGCAAGCCTGGTAAAATCAGCGCTGGGCGGAATAGTATCTGGAACTGGAACCAGCACAATGATATCATGATGAAGATATCATACATGTATGGGTCGCAATTTGCCGGAAAGATTTATCGAGCTTGGCTAGGTTACGATGGTGCAGACGACGTGAGTGGTTTCGCTGGTCCCTTGATTTTTCTGTTGAAATTTGCTGACACTACACGGAAAGCATGATCATAGTGATCTCTGCCTGCCTCCGATGTTCTTACACCCCGTGAAGAACACCAAAAAATAGTTGGCTGTCATGGCATGCATGTGTTAAGGATTCATTTCCGGAAATTTGTACAACACTTTCCCCTTACATAGACTTATCAGAAGAAGAAAGCGGCTCTCGTCTGAAACTTAATGTATAAAGAAAACTGAGGATCGCTCGCCCCTTCACGGCGTCATCTTTGCATCGTTCCTCTCAAACCCAAAATTTCAACGCTTCTCGATATCTAAACTAAGCCCCACGCGGGCTCATCCGGTGCCTATTTGGGAAATTTGGGAGCTTGACCTGTCACCTTTCTCTATATAGCTCATCATCAATCGTACAGTCATTTGAGTCATAATGTTTATCACTAAAACTCCAAGTTCATTCATATCTAAACCAGCCCAGACAAGGGAGGGTGGATGCCGAGGTCGGCGAGCTCCGCCGGGCGATCACCTCATACATATTAATCAGCTTGCACAGGTGACGTCGAGACATCTTCACCCCGCCATTTCCAAAACCTCAACTTTTTCTTACATATCCCTCATCTCTAATATTCACAATAATTTCAATATGACTACACTCAAGCCCGGCGACTCATTCCCCAGCGACGTTGTCTTCAAGTGGGTAAATCCTGACCCCCGCAAAGAATGATGCTGATTCCTCCAGGTACATTCCATGGAGCGAGGAAAGTGGTGAAATTACCTCCTGCGGCATTCCTATCGACTACAATGCCTCGAAGGAGTGGGCCAACAAGAAAGTTGTCCTGTTCTCAGTTCCCGGTAAGTTGATGTTTATCTCACCCTGTAGCTGAAGTCGGACTTTGTTAACGTGAGTGTGAACCAAGGTGCCTTCACCCCAACATGCTCTATCAACCACGTGCCAGGCTATATCCACAACCTGCCCAAGCTCCGTGAGAAGGGGGTTGACATTGTCGCGGTCGTTGCTTTCAATGATCCGTTCGTTATGAGTGCCTGGGGCAAGGCGAACGGAGTCCGCGGAGATGACATAGTGAGCAGCACAACCCCGCCCCACACATTTCTGCGACTTGTATTGATTTTGTAAAATAGCTCTTCCTCACCGATCCCGATGCCAAGTTTTCTAAGAGCATTGGCTGGGCCGATGAGACCTCGGGCCGTACGGGCCGCTATGCGATCGTTATCGATCACGGTAAGATCGGCTATGCCCAGATCGAGACCGAAAGGGGTGTTGTGAAGGTATGGAATTTTAACCTTCGTTTTAGCGATGTATGATGCTAACAGCTCTACAGAAGTCTGGTGCCGATGCGGTTCTTGCTTCCCTTTAAGTACACGGACCATAGAATACCCTCCGATCACTTCCAATCCAATCGCAAATGATATATTAGAAGCGTGTTTCTTTATGAAGTGTTGGCCTACAAAAATACACAATATAAAATTTCGAACACGCTCTGCGGCCTGGGTCAGTGTATTCGTTAAGAATAATTCACATTTTCGGCATGATACCTATCAAGCACTTGAATTGGGAATGAAGAGTGGGAGGTCTGTCGGAGGTCTGTCCAATGATCTAAAAGTTCAAATTCTCAGTCTGTATTGAAATAGTCGTGAATAATAAGAGGCAGGTCTATATAAAAAGAGGTTTCAGATGGTATCTATCGTCAAATCAAATGTTGGAATATGCAAGCCTGGAGTTCGCTAATGAATAGAGAGAGATAATCAAATATGTGACAGTGCACGGTCGTGAAGATGCAACTCCAAACCAGCATTGACGCAGTCTATATGCAAAGGTTCAGCAGCCTGATATATTTTGTCCTTAATCACAGCAGGTAATTCTGATTCGGAGCTGGCAACCTGACCATCGTCATCCGACGGGATGTTTTGGAATGCACCCTCGATATCGACACGCTTGAGTCGAGGGAAATGAGTCTGTCGGATTTTGACCACGCTCTGTAACTGGGAAACCAACATTCCCAGATATCGCTCCTCGCATCCTTCAATATACAGAGTCTCAAGTGACGGTGGTAGACACTCCATGAGAGGCACGGTTGGTTCGTTCTGGTATCGAATATCCAGAAGATTTGGCAGTCTCACGCGCACTTCTTTCAAGGCGGTGAATTCGACGAGGGAGCCAAAGCACTCATCGTGGGATTGGTTCAATCCAGCAGCGGTGAACGGGTAGTGGCTTCCATAGTGGTCCAGCCAGAGTATTTGCAAGCTTTTTTTGCTGTGAATCAAAGACCGATGGAAGGCGGATGGCTGGTAACCATGCGAAAGGATGTGCGAGTCCGAGTGCTGGTATTTAAATGACTTCAGTTCTGCGCATGAACTAACCAATATCTCCATGCCATAGTTCCCACTACTTGCTCGGAAATCAATATCAGTGATTGAGGAGAAGGCAAGGCGTGGCTTCTCATAATCTGTCGGTTCCCTTGTGGAGCTAGGGTCCACTACAGAGTTGGCTGCGATAGCACGAACAGACGGCAGTTGGAAAAATGACAGGAGCAGAGTTGATGATAGTTGAGTCCCACTTTCCAGGTGCTCGCTGTGATCAAGATCTTCCCGGTGGTGCAATGAGACCTCGCGTAGGTGCCGGAAGGCTGGCTGGTCGGAAAATGGCTGTTTGCAGTCCACAGCCCTTTGCATGATCTGATCCAAATAAGGAGACTTTGACGTATAGGCCAGCGAAAGCTTCCTTAGCTGACTTAACAATGGGAGAATGAGCGCAATCCAGGCGTCAGCGAGGCCTTGCCCGAGACTTTGGGCCCATTGATCACTTTCGAGCGTTGAGCATGACACAGCACCTAGCCATGCCACCAAAGATGCTGAAGTCCGAATTTCATTGCATTCATCTTCCGATACGCTTCTTGCATGCCAGTCTGTTATGTCTAGCTCCCGAACGGCCCGCGCCAGCGCAGGTCGTTGCAGTAATGCATGCAGGAAGGAATTGGCATTTTGCCAATGGTAGATGGACGCCTTTCGATATACCAGTGGGAGGAAAAGATTGTGAAAGTGATGGGAGACAAAGACGAGGTTCCGTCGGTCTGCTCTCTGTTCCAGCTGCTCTCCTATCAAGAGAAGTACGTCATTAGGAAGTATCAAGTCCATGATAGCACATTCGGATAACTTCAACAACTTAAGCCAAACTGAATACCGCGGGTAAACAGCGAAGAATATAACCACGAAATTAATTACGGACTAAAGCAACGCTCAAGTATTGTATTCAAGATCAATTTTTATCGCAGATTTGGCCACCTACGGACTTCTGGAAGATCAAACTTTGATCCTATCCGGCCAATGCTAGGGCACCATACCGAAGTCGGTGGATCTACAAAGTTTTATCGTTTCCACATCTTGAAACCGAGTTAATTCCGTTTGTCTGAAAGTTTGCCGCTTTTTCGGATTCTAATTCCGACTGTATTCATTAATCGATATCACAGATCCCAAGGAAATTACGTTCTCTACAATTTCCCATGGATTGGCGGGAAGTGTTTGGTTCGAGCGCCAGAAATTGACAGCCCAAGAGCCACCTAGGTGCACGGTGGTGCAGGCGACGATACTCTGTACTGAAGATGGTGTCCTAGTCATAGAGTCATGGCGCTATGTTTTAAGGTATAGACGGTTCTTATCTACATCGCCCCAGAGGGAATAAAGGCCACGAGTAGTAGCTATTGGGAAGATATTAAATGTATATTGAGAGGCATGGGAATATAAAAATTGACGATGATGAAGGTGAATCAGCCCGAGTGGGCTCGGTGATGGTGACCGAGAGAACGGAGGATCGACCTGAGACATTGGACGCACCTACAAGAGCAAGGCAAGCAGAAACAAAATTGTTAAAACCTCAGAGTCTCTGTCTCTCAGACTAAACCATGTTAGCGACACGCAATGCAATGTCTGGTGTCCCTCGTTGATCAACAGATCGCTGCCATCTTTCGGGCATTTCGACGTTAGCCCCCGCGGATGCCGCCAGTTTCGTCAATGATCTTTCAACCCTAGACATCCGGCTTCTAATGCTGTATTATGTCTTATGGCACTCTTATTTATCCAGTATTGGTTCCATTCGGACCCAGAGATATCTTGAATGTGTAGCTAGGTGAATATGCTCCAGCGACTCACCGGGAATGATGGCTCAGGGGTTATCACCCTGGGCCATTGCCATTAGCGGGTGCTTATGAGTTGGACATCGTGTAACAGATCGTGGGTTTGTTATTGAAAACAGTCGCGGGGAGGTGACACCGCGTACAGCTTTTCCTCCGCGGTCGGCCCAAGGTAGAATGTGGTTGTCAGTTTTCATTGAAGATATCCGTTCATCGCGGGCGGGAATTTTTAATTGCGGATGTACCAGTGATTCTAATGTGTAAGGTGGTAGCAAAGCATCGAGTAGTGGATCATGGTCTGAAAGAGAAGATGCTCTATTTGAGATTCGCGGAGGGAATAAAGGAAATTGAGGAAATGAGGATTCTCGTAACTGTAACCGGGATGTCTATGTATATGTACGGATAGCTATGGTCACGTAGGCGGTACGCCGGGAGGGTAATACCCCGCATTTTGATCCCCAACGCCACAGGCGTCAGAAATTCAGATATTGAAGAGGGAAATGCACGATGGGCAGCCTGGCCACGCAGGCAAGACGAGAACAACACAGCGACACCAACCATACAGGACGGTCAGCTAGCAAGCATGGGGATCACATAGACCACACCATAGTGTACAATCTCCTAGTGCACAAACATCTCGCAATTTGCTTCTCATTTCTGGGGTGATGAATCATCGCCCCCGGTGTGAATTCCCTCAAAGTGGTCATTGTCTTCCGGACCGGGAAGTACGTCCACGTCCGCAAATGTTGGACTCAATGTTTTCATCTCTGGGTATCCCCTTTATGAAGGCAACCTTGTCAGACTCGATCTCTTCCTCCTTGGGTATATGATCGATGGCCATCCCCTCCGTGGAGATTGCCTGCAAGGGCTACACGAGTGGTGCTCGAGTCATTTATACATATAGCCCTAGAGAGTCTATGCCATTGTTAACTTTTTCAACATTCAATTATTGGATGCAAACCGTTATCTTTGACTGCTGTTTAGATGGCTGTGTTTGGTTGTTTATTGGAGACAGAGGGTACTACAAGGCTCCACCCGAGACGGGTCTAATGGCGGATTACCTAGGACATGTGACCATTCACTCACCATCAGAATAACATTGAGCTAGTTGAATTTATATATGGCAGATAAGGAATATGAGTCGAATGAGGCTTGGATCTGGGGAGGACAAACTTTCTAATCTCAATATTGAAGAGGGACCCTGCCACGAGGGACAGGGGCACCGACAGCCCTGCCTGCGAAACAGGTGTGAGAGCAGAGTCACTAGGAGTAGTAGAGTGCTAGAGAGGAGAACACCATGGTGTGGCTACTGAGAAATCAGGTAACCATAGTCTTTCGTAAATGTAGTAAGTTATTAAGAGCCTGTGAATCTAGGCATCCTATCACTTATAACTGCATGTCTCACTCTTAACTTATAAGACAAAGTTAGGATAGAGGGGATTGATAGAGGGGAGTGTATATATATACACAGAAATTGCTTCCTTTCTCTCTTTCTCTTCTTCAACCTCTCATCCTGCTTACTCGGTATGTACACCCATCAAGTCCATCATGTTTCCATCAATTTAATGGCTGGAGTTCCCCTCAATCTTCAGCATAGAGACTCCCATGACCCAAATTGCGAATCAGTCCCGCAGCCTGACGTTGTACAGTGACACATGGACATTACTTCCGCCAGATACCTCAAATTTACTAAAGCCACGAGGACGACTTCTCAATACAATTCACCAGGTCCTTACCAGGCTCCAAGGATGGAGCCAATCAGTAAACCTGGGGAAAATGGGGAATCGACCTATGACTATGGGATTCTGGTGTCTCCTTCTCCGAGTTTTTATCGACTGGCTAGTCGATATAGTGTCTACAGCAATACCGAAGTCGGTTTTAAAGGTGTTTAAAGATGAAATGATCACACTGGAAAGCCTTCTCGCGCTCCCAGCCCCCTCCCAATCAATTGACGAACATGGGATCTATCTCTCAGTTATTACTGAAACATATCAACATGGAAATACAGTTTCAATATATGTTGGATCAAGTGTGGCAATCAGAGTGCGGATTATCCGTCACAAAAGTCCCTCACTATGGGAAACACACCCCAACTCTCCGCTATATCGTCTCTTATGGCAAGGTGTAAAGGCTCAATTTCGTCTTCTTGCATCATTAAAATCTCCAATCGAGAGAGGATATCTCAAGTTGTTTGAGGGGGTTTTCATTGTCTTACTTGGAGGCCTCCAAAAACCCCAGTACGAAACTGAATGGGTAAAGGACAGTGCATGGGGGTTATACAACTAGATTGCAAAGGAAGTCGAATGGCGGACCTCGTTCAAAGGGCGGAATGCCACACTTTGGCCCAAGGCTTTCGAAACCATGGACCAAAGGAAACATCACCATGTGCCCACTGCGGGTACTTGTCGCCCGTGCCAACCTTCCGTACCAGATAGTCGGGCATTCTGCCCCTTGGAAAATAAGAATCTTTCCCTCTTTCATCGCAGCACTACAAAGTAGTCCAATCAAATCTAATAGATCGTACCAACTACCCATAAACGACGCAAAGTCCGTCCGAATCTAACGTACTACGGCTTACAGCCGGCTTCTATCCTGTAATGACCCTCATACGATCCAGATTTGACTTATGACCTGCAGCTGGCTTTCGTTTCGCGTGGCTGACCGTATACGGTCCCAATTTAACTTGCGAATACCACTGGATAGCCCGAATAGATCGAGGTTATGTTAATGAAAGACCATTTGTCGCGCTAAATTGAGGTGGCAGCACCTCGGGCTTATTGCATTTTTAAGATTACCGATAAAGATCCTATCAGACACGGTTGTGGCAACATCAAAGCAAGCTTAGAAACACTGTCAGAATCTGGGATGAAAACCGTCATTTTTCCATCCTTGATACAGATGGGTCACGTGATGGACCAGGCTGTTTTTTTGGACGAAAAACAAGGAACAGTAAGCCACACATGATATAAATGTAACGCTGGTAGTCTGATCGTCAGACACGACCTTGCAAACCTTCTATAGACAGTCTAGACAGCCAGGAAGGATTGATCATACCAGAGGCTAAGTCTGAAGCTAGCAAATTTGAGGGGGTGATGCAACCAGTTAGTTAAACGCAGTTTCCCATTTGGATTGTTGATCCTGGACTCTGCATGGATTCTTAGCCTTGTAATAAAGGTAGGTGGAGGTGTATCACATATTCTTGCTGGCTAATAAGTGAGCTGGGATCAGCAGGCGGCAGCAGACGGCAGCAGACGGCGGGTCATTGATTTCAATTCGGTAAGGAACGTATTCGCACCATATTCTTAGACATGTGTCGAGCAAAAGGGAGAGGCGGGAGGAAGTGATGCATTGTTTCCGCCCGATTTTAGCTCCCCAAAGGGATTCTTCCCACGTCATTGATGGCCGGCGCAGGGATGAAGGAGTCGAGTGCTAAACGACCCGTTCTTAGTGGTCAGCAGTTGGCGTAAGAAAACAGCCCCTTTGTTTCGGGATCTTGATCCGAGACCGCGTGTTTGAATCTGGTAACCGTAGCCCTAAAGGTGGGCTTAGCGTCTTAATTACAGCTTTGTAGGGGGCGCACTCAATCATCCAGCCACAACCGCAATGTGGCGATACTAGCTATGAGCATAGAATATGAGATGGAGGTTCAACGTAGCAGAGCTCCTGGGAAGAATGGTTCAGTGTGATATACCAGTCAATCAGCGTTGGAATTTGCTTCCAGTATCGTGTAAATCCTGCATGCTAGTCGGGTCGTACTATAGCCACGAGTGTCTTGGTCGGACAAACAGGCTCTGAGGGCGTTGCATGCATGTGCCGTGTTACCAAATCATGGCGGGAGAGGCGTGTTGTGTTGTCAAGGAGGTCTGATCACCCGCCTTTCATAAGCCAAGATCGACATCAGCACAGGGCGCGTGTCGGCTCTCATCGAGATGATGATTAGTGCTCAGTCTTCTGTAACGGAAAGTTAGTTTTGAATTTTATGTCTTGAGACAAAGGAGGCCAAATCAGGAGACAGCAAGTCTCATCCACGGACCTTCTACCACGACCCTTGAACAAAATAGGCAAATGTCCGACGACGCGATGATACCATGTGGCTTGAGGTGACATATAATGTTACATATAATATGGGGCTCACTAGCATCTGACCACAAACTAATTTGATATCCAGCCGATAATCCGTGACTTGGTGACTCGGAAGCTTCCAAGGTTGGCTTTGGCAGGTCATATCGAAGTTGAAAAGGCGGGTTTCCTTCTATAGTATTTCCCCGCTACACTACTGACTCTACTCACTGGCATTAATTTGCATATTCATCTGTACAGCAGTGGGAATCTACTTCGTATAATGCAGGTAGTATGCCGGGGAACCCACTTTTCCCCGCATCTCCGCATCTCCGCGTTTTCAGGGTTCTTTTTAGGATTTTTGAGTTTGCTCCTTTCCCATTCGGGGTTTTATTGTATTTCATTTAAGGATCGTATCTTTAAAATCTCTCGCCCTTGCCCTCTATCCCTTCTTCCACTTTCTTCCTCCATCTTTAATCAGACTCTCTTGTGGAACTTCATTAGTTATGGGTTACAAGATAACTAATATCTATGTCATCACCGCGGTGGCCGTCATCGGCGGCGCACTATTCGGTTTTGATATCGCGTCTATGTCCGCCATGTAAGGCGTCCCATTCCTTGGAAATATCAGATTGAGGCTGATGATCACTGACTATCTCTGGCAGTCTCGGCACCCAGCAGTACAAGTGTTTCTTCAACCAAACTGGCACCAATGATAGCAATGAATGCGGAGGCCCTACCTCTTCCACTCAGGGTGGTATCTCAGCTGCCATGCCTGGTGGCTCCTGGGTGGGCTCCCTAGCTTCTGGTTTCGTAACCGACTATCTGGGTCGTCGCGGGGCCATCCAGTCTGGCTCAGTGATCTGGTGCATTGGTAGCGCCATCGTGTGTTCATCTTTTGGAATACCCCAGCTTGTCGTTGGCCGCTTTATCAACGGAGTTTCCGTCGGTATACTCAGCGCCCAAGTGCCAGTCTATGTCGCCGAGTTAGCCCAGCCCAGTAAGCGTGGACAGGTGGTGGGAGCACAACAGTGGGCGATCACTTGGGGTATATTGATCATGTTCTACGTCTCGTACGGCTGTAGCTTTTTGAAGGGCACCGCTGCATGGCGCACTCCGTGGGGGTTGCAGATGGTTCCCGCTGCCCTGCTCTTCGGCTGCGTCTTCCTATTGCCAGAAAGTCCACGTTGGTTGGCCAAGAAGGATCGTTGGGAAGAATCTCTTGAGGTTCTGGCGTCGGTCCATGCCAAAGGTGACCGAAACGCGCCTTTCGTGCAAGCCGAATTACACGAGATCCGTGAAATGGTCGAATTTGAGCGCAATAACAAGGATGCCTCATACCTTGACCTTTTCAAGGGTAATATGATTTACCGAACCCACCTCGGTATGTTCACGCAAATTTGGTCTCAGCTCACTGGTATGAACGTCATGATGCTTTATATTACCTATGTATTCGGTATGGCCGGCCTCACTGGAAACTCGAACCTTATCGCATCCTCGATTCAGTACATCATCAACGTGGTGATGACTGTGCTAGCTTTGGTGTTCATTGATCGTTGGGGCCGTCGCACTCCGCTTTTGGTCGGTTCTACCCTCATGATGGTGTTCATGTTTGCCAACGCTGGCATCATGGCATCGTATGGCAAACCAGCCCCACCGGGTGGTCTCAACAATACTCCCGAACAGTCGTGGGATCTCTCCGGGTCCCCTCAGGCCGCCAAGGCAGTCATTGCTTGCACCTATCTTTTCGTCGCCAGCTTTGCGCCAACTTGGGGTCCTGTCAGCTGGATCTATCCCCCTGAGCTCTATCCCCTTCGCCTGCGTGGCAAGGCTGTCGCTCTTTCAACGTCGTCTAACTGGATCTTTAACTTTGCCCTTTCCTACTTCGTCCCTCCCGCTTTTGAAAACATCAAATGGAAGGTCTATGTATTGTTTGGAGTCTTTTGCTTCGCAATGACTGTCCATGTCTTCTTCGCCTTCCCTGAAACAGCCGGTAAAACCCTGGAGGAGGTCGAAAGCATGTTTGCCACCCCCGGTCTTACGCCCTGGAAGACAAGTGTGCAGTATAAGCATGTTCGCAGGCTGGAGAAGGGAGATATTCAGTCCGACAAAGTGGCAGACCTCCGCGCAGAGGAAGGAACCGTCCAAGCTCCCAAGCCCAATGAAAAGGAAAGCACCATTTCGCACGTCGAATAGGTACCTCCATAACTTGGTACATTAACTCCGCGTGTTTCTTAATTGGAACCAGAATCATTACTTTGTCCACGTGGAGACATGCTTTGCCAATATGATGAATTGCTCTTAATATTTCCGAAGAGTTTGACCATCCCCCACAGTCTCCTGAACATGTCTTAACTGCGAAATGCTAACGGGATCCCAACCCCTCATGCTTTTGTTTATGTTCAAACCATAATTTGTTAATACCAAGATGAATCAACCGCAATCTTTACTACTCTATGCTCAAACCATTGCAAATTCAAATTCAACTTGGACATGCGATATATCCTCTCTTGTTTCTGGTCCTTTCACTATGTAAACAGGACGCGTTCCTCGCATCAGACGCCTTGCTCGCTAGGTCGTCAGATTGTCCGGCGATGGTAATAACTTGTACGCATTCATGAATAATGAATAATGGTTTGAAGATGGTCACGATAGCAGTAGAAGCAAACTGGAGAGTCGTGGCATAGCAAAACTCGAATTTGCTCAGGTCCTTCCTCATAGTATGACACATAAGAAATGATCATCCGTAAGTAGTAAACTAGTAATTTTCGAAGTAGAAGTGTGCAGCAAGTACATGCGGAATTTCATGCACTCGACTTAAAAAAACTCAACCATCTGTAAACGTTACAAAACAATGCATGAATTAACTGAATCAATGCATAGGAATAATGAAAAGAACCCGTTAAGGCCTTCCTACAGAAGCCAGATTGAGAATGAGCTATTAGTAGCATCTAACCCTACTTAGACTTTATCATTATTTACTCAATCATCTAAACCGGGGCAATTTTCGCTGGTCTCCGCGGTTATTTCGTCGTAAGGACCTGGGAGGGTCCAAATGATGTCGAAACTATATTTATGTTAGAGAAGTCGAGCGTGAACTATGATATGAGTTGAAGACTGACCTATCGTCGGGATAAGATGGTGCATCCTTGACTCCCAATTTCTCCGCAATATCCGTAAGTGCATCGTGCTCCCAGCAAATCAGTATGTTGACCAAGCCTTTGCCATCGTATCCAGCAACCACATCCTTGACACAGCCCGGATCATCACGGTCGCAAGATGTGTCGACGGTGAGACCGAGGTCTTCAGCTAGCGGCTCAACGGTGTCGAGGGGACGGGCACGTTTGCCATCTGTGCCGTTCATGTTAGCCCTTGTGCCGAAGCTGCATGGAGAGAGGACATAAAACATACTGCTCTTAGGCGTTTCCGCCATAATATGGGTGATATTATACCCAGAATTCTTGCCGAACACTTCGCGGAGGCATTGTGCACGTTCAAGCCCTTGTGCATTCAATCCATTTCCTCCGTCACTGGGTTTCTCTCCGTGTCGAATAAGGTAGACAGTGGGATCGCGTGCTGCTGCAACAGAAGCAATGGCGAGTATACCGTAAGGGAAAAATCCGAGCATGATGGCGGATTACTTGGAGATGCTAGGATGTTTATCTCGGAGTACGGAGTAGCCTTGGGAGTAACATGATTATATACTTTGTTTTGCGCGGATGGTTTGATTGCACGCTGTAATCATCTGCTATAGAACGAGTTAAGCGAAGACCAACCATTTTCGTGACCGACAGCCCATGTAAAATTCTCGAGATGTGATTGGGCCATGGTTGGCGCTAAGTCTTATGGGGGAAATTGGCCGGCCCGCGCGACAAGAAGACCGTCGGATGGGGCCAGTCAGAGTAGCATCGAACTTATTGTTCTTCACATCTTGACTACAAAGGGAAACTCCTGTTTCTGCATTCATTGCTCATAAGGGAAAAGATGAGCGACATGCTGCAATGGACAGTCCCACCCCCGTCCGCGGTGTTTTGAAAGCTGCAAAACAGCATTTGAGAACTAGAGAATGGCTGAGCACGCAAATAGAAATGGTAAACCCTCGCTGTCTTATTGCGACCACAATTATGCTAACTTGGCTTCAAAATGGCACATAATCCAGAGTGACAGATCGACTGCGTTCGCTCTTGTTGCTGACCGACATATTTACATTTTCCTCCCCATGGAATGTACGGGGTAAATAATGCTGACTTCACAGTTTAGCAGTCACCCCTAATCCATCTGCTGCTCTTCGTAGTGACTTCCAATACTTATCCTTTCGCTGGAGAATCTCGAATCCTTGTTCTGCCCATCGATCATCCCAAGGAGGGAGTGTGTAACCCCCCGTTCCCGGTGCTGGGGGGCCAGCCAAATCGGTCAAGAAATCGAAATAGTCCTTGAAGTCAGGCTTGATTTCGTGGAACAGGGCTGTATGGCCTTTTTGTTGGAGTCTTTGGACCTCCCAAAGATCCTGCTCTTGTGGCGTTGGCAAGGATGCTGCATTTCTACCAGCAAAATATCGGGCAACGGCAACGGCCTGGTACTCATAAACCCGGAAGCTGATCGCAGCGCGGACCTGGCCGACGAGAGCTAACGATGGATCCCCGATCTTGAAAATGTGCTGGTAAAACCCTGCTGCCCGGTTGTTTGGGGTGACTGGATTTGGAACAAGGAATGGATAGGACAACTTGTACCCAGTGGCGAAAATGATCTTGTCCACGCCCTCCAAAAGGGTGTTGTCGGAGAACACGACGCTTATCCCCTTTGTCGTTGCTTGGATCTCTTTGATCGTTGGTCTGGCATTGACGTTAGGTAGATCCCATGCGGATTGCAGCGCCTCGTTCTTCCCTCTCTGGGACAGCTCGAGAGGGCCTTTCACAATGGCATGTAAATCCGCGACAAGATCCGCCGAGGAGACGCTGCCCCCGACGACCACAACACGCTTGTCCACATAATCGTCTGCCTTTCGGAACGACTTCGAGTGCTCAAATACGGTCGGATGGCGCGCGAAAGCGGCACTTAGCCCTGGAACGAACGGAACAAAGGGCACACTATAATGCCCCGATGCAACAATCACAGCATCAAATTGCTCTTCCCACCAATAGTCCTTGGGGGTGTTACCATCCCCGTGGCCGGATTGCCGAAGTGTCAAAGTCCATTTCTGGTCTCGCTTTTCAACCCTTTCAACTGTTGTATTGAGCGAAGCAAGATGAAGGTAGTCTTGGAACAAATCTTCTAGGTATTTTCTCACCACCCCAAATGGTCGGGTTGGATTGGACCGCCCTAAGTGTCTAGTTGACGACGCCGAATTTATCTCAGGAAAAGGGGTGTGCGTGAACGCCATGACTTTTGCGCCGACGTTGCTGTCAAGGCCCTCGTAAATGCCTGTGCGAGACGTTACATCTTCGGGAGAAGGAGACGTGAGCAGCGGGAGACGACCTGGGATTTCATGATCTTGTTGACTAGGAGACTCTTGGGATGGAAACAGATCGGGAATGTCATCGTATTGCCAGATTCCTCCAATGTGGCCCCGTCGCTCAAATAGACGTATGGTCTGGAAAACATTCTCTTCTTGCAAAGCTTTGACGGCAGAGATACCAGATGGACCGGCGCCGATTACAGCAACGCTTTGATACCGGGGCGCCATGACAATAAGTCGTCTTGTAGAGCGTCTTTAAAAGTGTAGAATATTTTCAAAAATCAAATTACCGTCTGAGAGATCTTATCGATAGGGTTCGAGCATCTTTTAAATCGTGGCTGTAGTATACAAAAGTAAGCGATGATGTCAAAATACTCCACCGTGTCGGAATCACGGCTGTATGTTGCAGGGTGATTGTTCATTGGGAACTACCTGCAAGATGTATTTAGGCTGGCATTGACGCCATTTGAAATTGAGATTGTTATATTTTTCATCCAATCAACATCCGCCCTGCTAGTAAATTGTGTATCTTTTGGTGTATACGGAGGACATTCAAGGTTGCCGGACGAAATCCTCACCGAGCGAGATTGGAAACAATGGCGGGGTCGCATTGCGAATAGGGGAAGTTGGATCACGGAATTTGAGACTTCATGATATGAGAGATGTTTCAAAATTCATTTGGCACACTCGATTCAAGTTCACTTGGTTCTTTCCAATATTTCGTGACACTCAGTGTAAAGGGAAGCTTTTGCAACATCTTTGCACTCCTGCTGTTCTCTCCCTCTCGGTGATGAAGCTTTTAACCCCTCTTTAATCGACACCTTCGATGCTTCTTGCGCAATTCATTACCCCCAAAGTTTTGGAGACACCCGAGCGCAGTTCAATCGTTTCGAACCATGATGACAGCGAAGGATATCCAGGCTCTCGTAGCGGTATCGAAGATGTTATGGCATCAAGGAGGTATGCATAGCCCACCCATTTGGCATCAGGGAGATGATTTTCATTGTCGCCCACGACCAACACATAGTCCTCTTCGGGTACGGTGAAATCGTCTTTTGTGTGGAGTATTGTCGGGCTCGAATGTGGATGGTCCGTGCAACCCCACCAAAATCACCCAGATCCCGCCTTTGCCAACAAAAATTCAATATCACGCGTCCAGATCATATCACGCATCTCCTTGTCGCTCCATTCCTAGCTGGGAAGCGATGCCGGAAAGGCATTTGACGGAAATCTAGATTTGAATATACGGAATAAACCGCTCGATATGACGTTGAAGGATACTTGTTGGGGTGAGGATAGCGAGGTGTTCGACGGAGCTTCCATTATCCAACCCCAGTTTGTAGATGTCGCCACAGGTAAATTGGATAAGAGAGCAAAATCTGGCCAATATATTTGCAGGGGAAAAAAGAGAAAAGCAAGCGTTGATTTTTTTTCCCTTATAACTAGGTCACGTGCATGTATGTGATATCAGTCTGATAATTATTCCTTGACATGTTGGCTGTGAAGACAGTTGTACTCCGTACACAGGCGACAGATAGGCGTAAAGAGGAAGGTAGATAGTCCAGGTAGTTTTGCAATCCCATGGGTCATGCACATGGAATTCGTTTGTTGTGGGACGCTATCATTATATTCAACCGGGAGTTGTCCGAAGACACGAGGGCGGTGTGCTAATTCTATCACGTGTGTTCTTACTCCGATCTCCTCCCTACCGAGGCCTTCAAAACTTAACTTTAAATAAGGTAAGTACGGGGTATGGAGTATTGAAAAAGGCGATAAAGAACTCTGGAGGCTTGCCTAGGCTCAGGGCTCATACACGATATGGACAATTAAAATGCTCTACAGCTGAAAGTATCGGACCAGAGCGACCCCCGAGTGAAATGACACGTATTCTTGGTAGCGTCACGATTGGGCAAATGTTCGCAAAAATGAGGGCTCATTGTTAATCATGATCATTGAGCAAATTGCACGTCGCATCTGTCATCAATCAGAGAGTCCGTGTACATTACAAGCGATGCCTAGTTAGGTACGGGTTTGTCTAACGTTATACAAAAATAAGCTTAAAATAGAGTCCAATACATTTCCTCCAATAGCCGAAGTGCTGATCATGCCCTATCGTTTGGTGAAAAATCCCGAGCTTCCTTAATCAATTTTCAGACAAGTCATTAGGATGATCAAAGAGTGCTTACGCTTTTTGCGATCGAAGGCAGTGCTGTTTCTCCTGCCCCTGACAGAGCCAGTAGGACAACGCGAGAACTGCCAAGCCCTTTATTAAGTTTTTCTCTTTATTTTTTCCCAACCTTTGCTTATTAGTGGATCCCTAGATTCTACCGAGGTCGAAAAAGGGGTGTACGAGACTTCCCGCGCGGTGGATAGCCTTGGAGGGCAAACGCCGAAATATCCTAGGGCCCGAATGGTTTGGATTTTGCCGTAGGGGTTCTCGCATGGGGTAGTATCCGATATTGGATTCAATGAATGCCCTCGGTTTGGTGATTAATTGTATCGGCCACAAAAGTTCCAGCGGACTGAAATTCCGTTGGGCCCCAGAAACGTTGAAAAGAAAGAAAGAGGCTAGTGCAATGAGAATCCGTGGAACAAGCGCGTCCATCCGTTAGACGATGGCCCAATCAGAAGGCTGATCCCCTGTCAGTGCACCGAATTTGACAGTGTTCTGGAAAAGAATTCGAAAAAGGGGATTGGTCAATGTTTTTTTGAGTTCCGACAATCTAGAGCTCATTTTTTTCGAGCCTAGGGGATACTTTATGGGGGCGAAGGGGGCAGGGAAAAAATAAAATAAAAGACAGATGAAATAAAACTACTCTCAGTCCTCTACATATTTTCTTGTATCTGTCATCTTCAATTTTCCGCTTCAAAATGGCTGTGACACAAAGGCAGCCTGTCAAACAGGCAGAACAGGTATGGTATAACGCCAGATCATTCCAATAAACAGTGCACATGTGCTAATCTTCCAGTCCTACAGCAGACGGATATTCCCAGCTTGCAATCCCTCAAAGATGCAATCCCGAAGGAATGTTTTGAATCGTCCCTCACAACCTCCCTCCTCTACCTCCTTCGAGATTCTATCTATTGTGCAGCTCTGATTTACGCTGCCCTCCATATCCACCTTCTCCCTTCTCTGCCTATGCGAATTGTTGCCTGGGCCGTGTATGGGTTCTTCCAAGGCTGTGTTGGCACAGGACTATGGATTCTTGCTCACGAATGTGGCCACGGTGCCTTCTCAAAGCACCAAGGGATCAATGATTTCATTGGCTGGGCTACACACTCCTTCCTGATGGTTCCATACTTCTCATGGAAGATCACACACGCTCGTCACCACCGCTACACTGGTCACATGGAAAAGGACACCGTCTTTGTCCCCTGGACCGAGGATGATTTGGCGTCGAAGAGAAATGTTAGCGTTGAGCAGTTGAAGCACCTTGCCGAGGAGACACCCATTGTCTCATTTGTCCAACTTATCGGACACCAATTGTTGGGATGGCAGATGTATCTCATCCTGAACGTGACTGCCGGTACCAAGAGTGGCCCGGATGGAAGCGAGAAGGTGAAGTTTGAGAGCCATTACAACCCATCGAGCGCAATTTTCACGGCCGCTCAGTGGAAGCTCATTGCCTACTCCGACATCGGCTTGCTGATCATGGGCTCTATCGTGTGGTACACTGGAACTATCATCGGAGCGTGGAATGTCTTCTTCCTCTACGTTGTGCCATATCTCTGGGTTCATCACTGGCTGAGTACGTCTTTCATTCCCATCTTGCCTGAGATCCTAGAATGAGAACTAACCAAATCAATAGTTGCCATCACATACCTCCAACACACCCACCCCGAGGTTGCTCACTACACTGCCGAAGCCTGGACTTACACCAAGGGAGCACTGGCTACCATTGACCGCACGACCGGCTTCATTGGCCGTCACTTCTTCCATGAAATCATTGATTACCATGTGGTCCACCACCTCTTCAGCCGCATTCCGTTCTACAATGCAGAGAAAGCCACCAAGGCCATCCAGCCTATGCTCGGTGAAAACTACCACGAGCAGAAGGATGAGAGCTTCTTATATTCCTTGATGGTTACCTTCCGCAAGTGCATCTATGTCTCCGAGAGCAAGGGTCGCGCCAGTGGACAGCCCGGAGTTCTCCACTTCGTTCTCTCGGATGAGAGCAAATAAAAAAAGGTACTGTCAGGTACCGGTAGAATAGTCATCTTATAAAATCATAGACTAGATTTCGATTATACATCCATATCATACCACAGGAACTTGTGGAAACAACGATATATTTCTGCGCTATGTCTGATTATGTACGAGATATGGTACACAATATCATGTTAAATATAAAACAAGAATTGTCTGAAATGCTCATCGATCGACTATATTATGCTAGGATCTTTCATGTCAAGGATAGCACTAATATTCATGCAAATGATTTTATATAGTTGAAGGGTAAGTTTTATGGACGCCTTCAGAGTCGATATTCTTATAGGTTGAAATTTTGAATTGCAATATTATTAGAGGGCTCCCTGAAGTATATTCTAAAACTCGAATATGGATTAAATATATAACTTTATTACATATGCTAGGTAATCAAAAATTGAAAAAAAGTGATAATACTAAAACTTCTAGGTTCTGTATTTCTTGCCCTGTCGGAGTCGACATTTAAAAACCTCTTCCGAGTATGATGCTGGTTGGTGACCTTGAAGTGGACGACATGCTAGACTGGGCCGCAGATACTGAGAGACTAGCTGACGGGCGAGCTTTTAAGTAATTATTTGAGCGCGGGGTTGTAAGATGCTACTGCTGTACTTGGCTTGCTGGAGTGATAAGGACACATGACGGGGATTTGACTCCGATGGTCTGGCGAGCTGTTTGTGTGAGATCTTGCAAGCAGGTGCTGTGGACGGCAAGTCTCGCAATAGTAAAGTCTGCGATAACGAGGTTGATGGGAAGCAAGAGCGATATAATACTACGCATGTGCTCAGTGGTTCGATCAGATACTAAAATTGAAAGGTGGGAAAGCTACAGAAGACGAACGAATTGAGGTGATAGGTGACGGAAAATAACTGGGTATTTCAACAAAGCAAACAAAGAGTTACTTGAAACTTTCATGGGCTCGTGTACATGCCTTTTGAATAGGCGACGTAAAAAGAAACAAAGCCAAGTCACACCTCAAAATCACTCTTTCTCCTCCCCTCCCCTCGCCAAACAATCCACCCCAAGGTAACTGTCAACTTCAGACCCATGGCAAGCCATATACTAGACGCCATACTCGTGGTCTTAGAAAGTCCACCCGCGGTCATGGCGCCCAAAAACAATGCGAGAAAGGCCCCGACTCGACGGTTGCGCTTCGGATTGAATTTTGCAGTCAGCTTTGGATCGACAAGAAGATCGCATAGCAGAGCTGTCACAACAACAGTTGGGATTTCATCTAGGGCCAGGATCCGAGAAGCACAGATCTGGCCTCCTGCTTGGAAAGCTAGAAGTGAGATTGCCAGGACTTGCATCCATTCGATCGGAGCCCGGGGGTCCTCGGGCTTCGGGGTGATGATCTCCAGCTGGATAAGAATTGCTGTGGCCAAAAGCGCAATAGTCTGAATACCAAATGAGATTATCATAGTCGAGCGGCGACGTGGCCTCAAGAGCCGATGCATGTGAACGAATAAGATGTTGCTTGCAAGGAAGACGGCCAGGGCAATTAGGGACTTCGCCCACAGATATGCTGGGGTTGTGGGCTGACCAGAGACTCCCAAGGCCAAGAAGATGGTATTTCCTGTGTTGTTTGTCATTAGCTTTACGGGCTTTGCACGGGAAAACAGTGACTATAGAATTCACATACCTGTTTGCATACTTGAGAAGCTGCCCCATGCATTGAATGATAGGCCATCTACCAAGCCACCAACAAATCCACATACTATAAGAGGAATATCTGTATGCGTAGTGTCTATGTCTGCTCGGAAGTGGCGGGAAATAGTTGAGCAAACCGTGTTGTCTTCTGGTGTCTGATTGCCAGAGACAGACACTGCCGTGCTGCCCCCAGAAGACCAAATACCCTGTGTATACTTGAAATCTTCATTGGGGTTCTCCGAACGAGAATTTGCAGCTGTTAATTCTGTTTGGTAGATAGAACGATGGTCAGGGGCACGGTGGGCTGGTGTTGTGAGTGGCTCGATATATCCCGACGAGGAAGGCGGCTGGCGATGCATGTTCAAATTATTATTATGCATATATTATTCAAGCCGGATAAGTTTATTATGAATAGAATCAAGATTGAAAGGTAGCTGTGCCAATATGGAAAGAAATAGATTGCCACAATGGCACAACGGATTTGGCTTTCTTTAATACTCATCCATCTTTCGGATCCATTCCGATCCTCTCCATGAAGAGAATAAGCTGAATCCTCGCCAAGAGAGATAAGAAAATTGAGATGAAACACTGATACTTGCCCCATCCCTACGCGTCTCGTTTATGTGTTACGGAGTACACCGCAGAGGGATACATTGGGAACCGAACTACTTAATCTAGATCTAGTTCTCTCTTCATTCGACATACACTGTGTGTATGCGATCACTATAACATCGATTACTGTATAACCAAATCATATCGCATGCGTAGTCTTATAAAGTGAGTAGCCACAATAGAAATGATCATCCCAAAACGAGATGATCTCACAGATCCATGTTAGCAGAATCTGGGCGTTATCTTGGCACTATAATTATCTCCGCTGCATGCGTAATTCAACCCCAGATCCCATTATAAATCAAACTATAATACGACATTAGACGGTGCGGGTTCAGGATCTACCGTGGCCTGGCGGAATCCGTCAAGACCTGATTCCTAGGATTTCTCGATTCCAAGGAGCAATCCGCAGCATTTCCTCACATTCTTTCTTGGCAGCATGGTTATGCGTTATGGCATTGACTGGCTACATGTGCAGAATCAGCGCGCGGCAATCGACCGAATTTAAATTTGGGACCATTGCGACCTGTCATCGGATTATTTAAACTCACCTGCCCTATGATTCTCGGCTTGATATGCAATTACCTGGTTGAGATGGCGTCTTAGAGAGTACATATTGTCTGTTCTGGCCCCTGAAAACGTCAAAAGGGTACACTTCGATTGCCAAGGGATCGACGTATCCACCGACACTAGTCCGTCCGGGGCCCCAAAAGCGCTGCAGTAGGACTAGTCGCCAAGAACGATCTCCGGCGGCATCAATGGTTCACCACTAGTCTTATCTGTGCACGCCAACGACTAAGTTCTCATAACACAGCCTCGAATACTAGATCTTGGCGCTCACAAGGTTGATCCTCCATACCGTACCCCGTATGTTGTACGTTGACTAAACCGCAGCTCAGGCACTGCCTGGTGCTGACGGGTCCAATCTTGGCATATTCTCCTTGTAATGGATATGTGGGCTGCAGGAATATACGCCCAACTCAAAAAGGAGAAGTGCAATAGCGATCACATTGGGGAGTTTCATGGCCGTCAGAAGTTGAGATCCACAAAAAGGAAATGGAGAATAAAACCACATGTTTGCATTCGAAAAAGCAATATTATATGCCAAGGTGTGAGACATTCTCCCCTTGCTGTTGTTATCTTCAGCCAAAAAAAAATCAGTCTTTTCATGGAGCCGCTAACAATACATGATAATGCCAAGTGGATGTCATTCGTTTACCTCCAATTGGCCAGCCCGCCAACTGGGCGGTGTTTTGGCTTGAAACCACGTTTAACTATTGTCCTTGCTGTGAGTATGACATCACCACCTGATCATCGTAGATCAAGGATGCAGTTGAACAGTATACTTCAATTGCTGATAAGTGGATATTAGGCTCTTTCGATGATCCATTAGGTCGTCATGATCTAGTCGAATGTTTCACCGCATAGGAAGATACTGTCTAGGTTTGAATAGATGCAACATATTGTAACACACAGGAGGTATGACTAGGTGTGTAGTTCAGCTCACAGTCTTGGTATTCGCCATCTTTGAAAAATAAGGCCCGACGGCAAGGGTGAAAGGTTAAGTGGGGATTCCGATGCCACGAGGCTTTCCCTCAGTTGGATGTTGTCACGGCTGTGTGCCAACTTTTTATCTTGAAAGGGAGATCTTAACTCTAATAATTTTAAATAATTAGCTGGGGTACCCCAGGCCCCGTTCATTGAAGGGATAGCGCAAAATATGTACCGCTAAGGCTGCGCCACTCTGAGAAGGTCCTCTATGGTCCTCGGCGTAGAGTCGATCCTTGTCGATCCCTACCGAGAATTCCTGATGTCTTGGATACAGATACACCTACTTTCCGCCCTTGCTGCAACAATAGTCCGTCTGTAAAGGTAACACTCGCCAAGGAATTGTGTCAGTTGATTAATGATTCCCAAAGTTCGTTGTCGGAGGAATCATCGGGGAAATGCTTGCATTACATACAATAATTTCTCGTGTTGGCCCTGCGCAGTGTCTAGACCTAGGCTTTTAGGTATCGCCGCATAAATAAATTGCCGGCTGAGGCCTGACCAAAATGACATGAGCCTGAAGATGAGTGAAAAGGTGCCTATTAGTGGGAGTTCACTGATAATTCGGCGAATATCATGGAAAGAAATCATACCTGGTAATGTTTATGATATCCGTTTCTTTGATGTCGGGGTGAGGGGGAGATAACGGAGTTAGTATAATTTAGGCACCCTGCGCTTGAAGATCTTCCATCGCCGACCCAAGCTGGTTAGTAACCGCATACGGGGAAGGTTCTATATCCTCTCAGTGGTTGGCGGTGGGGTTCGGAGGCTCGGCTTGCAAACCATATCTTGGTTTCCAGACAGAAAGAGAAGTCTCTAGTGATTTCTCCGCTGGATGGATGAAGCCCAATTCGTGTATGCTTGCACATCTCAAATGTTCTAACAACAGCATCAGAGTTAAAAATGGCGGGATGGACTAAGGTAAAAAATTTCTATACCAACAGTAGGTATCCAACGCGGCTTAAAAGAAACGATATCAGGGCGTATTTTGTTTCATCCATCCGGAGCAACGCTTGGCCCGTTGCCTAGTCAACTGAGGTCGAACGTTCTACGGATATGTTGGTCCAAACTCCATGCTAGAACAATCATAGTGGCCGATAAATGACCGCAAGTTAGAGACTGCTAGGGCTATCGATGTGGTTATTCGTGAGAAACCCGTCCTACGACTGCTAATCAGTGACCTCAAGGGTGACATATCCCCAATGTGCCCTAATCGAGAGTCCCCGTAGTCCCCTTCGAGGAGCTCTAGTATCTTTGCTACCATTGTAATACCCACATAAACCGAGAGTCCCTGGAAGAAATTCAACGTAGACACTGACTTTGGATATTTTGCCCAACTACTAAAGGTAACTGTTGACGAAAACAACCACACTCATATTCAAAAGCACTGTTGAACTCTAAGACTCACTTGACTTATTTCTGTCGGCCTGATGCGGTTTTATGTGTATTCGGTTTCGTTGTGGTAATGAGATTGTCGTGAGCTACGTAGAAAACGCGAGTTCTTGATGGAAGAATGAAAGAAGAGGAAATACGGAGTGAGGTGTAACGAGTGCAAATTTGATATGAGTTCTCCTGAAGGAGTTATGGAATATGACATGGGCCTGTGTGTGGTTGGAAACCGCCCTTAGAAATCGAGGAGGGTTGAATGCGATTAAACATCTGAAAAGCTGTCAGCAGGCTATTGTGGGACTATTTAGCAGTAGCACCCAACGGCTGGAATAGAAAAGGACCAGAAAGAGATATTGACCACATATCTAAGGTTATACATACCTAGGAAAGGTTCACAAATTTAGCCCTTTCCCGTCCCGTGTACCAAGAAGATTAGTATATTTTAAGAAGACTAACTAAAAGACTACCAAAATGACATAACGAGGCCATTCTTGTAATTCTCTAACTTGGAAACAGGGAG
Organism: Penicillium roqueforti; assembly: GCF_015533775.1. Taxonomy (NCBI): domain Eukaryota; kingdom Fungi; phylum Ascomycota; class Eurotiomycetes; order Eurotiales; family Aspergillaceae; genus Penicillium; species Penicillium roqueforti. The sequence continues at coordinate 103,199 of NW_024067601.1, forward strand.
TCTAAGTGGTCAAAAGAGATCTATCTATACTAATAAAAAGTAAGAAACAGGCATCATATGCCATTGAGAATCAATAGATGAAAGCTCGGCCTCAGCATGGCTTCGACGAGGCGTGATTTCATGCTTCGAGTTACCATGACAGGAAAGAAAGAATAGTCAATTAAGTTTTTTAATGCAACCTTCTTATCTATACCCCAAGATGAAAAATAAGTAGAATATCCACAACAACCACTCTGCCAATATAAAAATTCCCCACCTCCCCACAACATCTACCCCCACGCCCCTGTACAATCAGGAATGTAACGCTGATACAATCCCTTGCTTTGCATAAAAGGGCTCACATCGTAACCAATATCACAATGTCCAGACATGAAGTGGATTGTCCTCTCACTTGCCGCAGTCGCGTCTGCGCTGCAGATCCTACCCCCGGTGCACTTTGACAACACTGGCTCTGGTCATAACAAAGGCTTTTCGTTAGCAACCACCGACCGAACAATCTACCTAAGTGCCGATTTCGCTAGCTGGAAGGATCAGAATGGACTAACGCTGCTTCCACCATCGGCATCCGACTTTGCCAACACGTTTCGCGATGATTTACAGGAGCTAACGAACAGTTCCTGGGAGCTTCGTACGGTCAAGCAATTCCCCAAACATGCGTCGGGAATATTTCTCGGGCGCACAGACCATCCCGACCGGTTTACGTACGAAAGTGGACGCCAGACCGAGGAGGGATATGAGCTGGAAATACAAGATGGCAGTGTAGTTATTCGAGGCTCCGGGGCGCGAGGTATGTGGTGGGGAACGCGAACGCTCCTCCAGCAACTCGTTTTGACACGCTCATCCCTACAACCTGGTCGCGTGGAAGATGCACCCGCCTATGCGACTCGTGGATTTTTGCTAGATGCTGGTCGCAAATGGTATTCACTCGAGTTTTTGAAAGATTTATGCACCTACGCCTCGTTCTTCAAATTATCCGAGTTTCACTACCATGCGACCGACAACTATCCGCTGAGCCGCGGTCGAAACGTGACCTGGAACGAGATCTACTCGCAGTTTTCCTTGCACCCCGAAAGTGAGGCCCTCCGCCCTCTTGTCCAGCGTGCCAACGAAACGCTATCCCGGGCTGAGTTTGATGATTTCCAGCACCATTGTGCTCAGCGAGGTGTTACAGTGATACCGGAGATCGAAAGCCCCGGGCACTGTCTCACAGTTACGAAATGGAGACCTGAGCTCGCGTTAGAGTCGAGGGACCTGCTCAATCTCTCGCATCCGGACACTGTTCCTTTGATGAAGTCCATCTGGACCGAATTTCTTCCTTGGTTCCACACAAAGGAGGTGCATATCGGTGCCGATGAGTACGACTCTGAATTTGCGGATGACTATGTTGAGTTCGTGAACGAGATGTCTCGCTTTGTACAAGCAGCTTCTGGCAAAAGTGTTCGTATTTGGGGGACATATGAGCCATCAAACATTCCCATTGACAAGAATGTGACAATTCAACACTGGCAGTATGGACAATCAGATCCAGTTGACCTAGCCCAAAACGGCTACCAGATCATCAACTCCGAGGATTGGTGGGCATATATGTCGCTGAAAAGCAACCATGTGCCTATCACCCCAGCCCCTTATCCTCAGTTTTTCAACAACGCCCGTGTTCTGAACTTCGCCGACCAGCACGGATGGCAGTGGACCCCTGGGCTCTTCAATCCGGTGAACAAAACTGAACAACCCGATACCGAAGCTGTACTAGGTGCTCTCTTGGCTGCCTGGAATGACAGTGGCCCGGATGCCACTACTCAGCTTGAGGCCTACTATGCCATTCGTGATGGCATCCCAGTCGTGGCTTCGCGAGTGTGGTGTGGTGCGCGTGGGCCTCCCTTGCATGAACCAACCTTGGCCAAATCCATCGCACAATTGTCCTCTCAAGCTGTGGGGCAAAATCTCGACCGCCGCGTTCCGGGAGAAAGGGCCCACGGATCAGGAACTTTGCTTTCATGGACAAGGCCAACTACCAGCCAGGATAAGCATAACCTCGGCTATGGAAGTAAGGGCATGGATTATACCCTTCAACTAAACGTCACGGGTCCTTTTTCTTTGCAGTCCTCCGATGCGACACTTACATTATCATCGGACGGTGAATTGGCTTTTGTTTCTGATGGATGGCCATACCCACTTCGCTCTGTTGCTGAGGCTGACGCTTTTGACGAAGACCAGCCTGGAAGAATTTGGGTTAATAAGACCACGTCAACCCACAAGGCTGTCATAATCCCTCGCAAATCACAAGTCACTATCTCTACAAATGAGATATATGGAAGTCGCGTGTGGGTGGATGGTGACTTTGTCGGCCGCTTTGAAGTGTTTATCTATGGCGGAAAGAATAAAAATTTCTCATGGAGTCAGATGGCTTTTGTGGCCCCCTTGGATATTTTGGAAGGCCCGGGCTTGCAACACTTGGCTGTTTTTCAGGGTAGCAGGGAAGGTTGACTTCGAATTTCGTCTGCAGCAGCCTGCGTTGTTGGACTTACTTGAATCCTCTTCAATACACATTTTTATCTACACTTCATCACAAGGAAGGCGCATATCAAGTTTGCATTGCTAGCTAACTATTTATTTCTGTCCTCTCAATTATGTCATCGAGCCAATCTCAAGCGATCAAGTATTGAGCCTGCGAAAACCATAGCCACGTTTTATCATAGGCAAAAGTCCCTTTCAAATCAGCTACCCTAAACATACCTTTCCTGGCCCACCGTTGTGGAATTCAATAGCGAGATCTCACGCTCCCGTAGGAGACACCGTTGAATTGCAGGTCGAACAACAACGATGCGGAAGTTGGCGTTAGAACCAAATCATAGTCGATGTGGTAAAATTCGTTACCTTTGGAGTTCGTTTTCTTTGTAAAAAGCTCCCTTGGGATTCTGCTCAGATCTGCCTCCACTTCACACAGGTTCACGACACCTGTTCAATTTAGTAAAAGGCCGCTTTCATATATTGCGAATATAAGGACACGGGACATACTGGAATCCATCGTTTCGGGGGCTTTGTTCCCCTGGCAAAACTGCAATGAGTCCTGAAATACCAAAGGTTGCCCAAGGCCGACCACACGGTAGAAGCCCATTCTTATCGGCTCACTCTCGGCAACGGGGTTTCCCTCAAAGTCCCTCAAGTCAGCACTCAAAATCTCTTCAAAAATACCCAGTAGAAGTGGCAGGTTACTCACTTTGAGAATATACCATCTCATGCGCTTATGCACTTGCCATACTTCTTCATATGGACACCACATGAGATTCTCATCTGCGCGGTGTATTTCGGGGTTAAACTTGATTTTCATTGAAATTCCATAGCTGCATCGGGCAATGCGGGTCTCTACTTGATTCCCTTCTTGTCCACGGATGACCGCGCCCCTGAGCTGTCAGATACAAAACAAGCGTTATGAATGTTTCAGATACGTACCGAACAACAGCAGACCACCTGTTTTTATATCAGTATCGTTTTGAATTGACTTTTTGATAGATTGAGAACTCACGCATTTGGGGGCTGCATGATTTGAATGCCGTTGAAAGCAGCCTGTAGACGCTTGAAGAGATACCCCGAGGCACCAAGGCCCCCGACCAGAATAATAGCCTAATTGGAATTAATTGAGCTTCTTTTGATAGCGCTTTAGGGTCTCACCTTCGTCGAAAGACCTGCTACCTTGACGCTCGTTCTTTGCTCGGCGACGAGATTCTCAATCTGCTTGATGATAGGATCGAAGATGCCTTTCACTTGATCTCTGTATCCGAATTAGTGTGGCCCACGAATGGGTTGATGAAGTAAATATATATATCCAATATACCTGTCTAGATATAAATGCCCCTCACTGAGCTCGATATTTGAGATACCCGATACTCCAGGAACTGGGACCCAATATCCTACGTCACACATCTCATCGTCGTCGAGAGGACCTGTATACCCAGGCTTGATGTAGTCTTGCCAATACTTTCGTGCAGCCCTGGCAGTAGACTGGGGGAGCGGTTTATGCAACTGCTTCTCAATGATGCTTTTGATAAGTGCGTCAAATCTCTCGTCTAACATCACTGAGCCACAAACAGCACCTAGAATTTGTTAGATATAACCAAGAGTGTACATTTCCCATAAATACCAGTTCCCTTTGTGGCTTCCTCGAATGTCAACGGGTCGCTTTGTTTGACGCGATAGGTGATTATGTCCTAAGATGAGTGTCACTAAAATTTATCAAACCAGTTCCATACGAGAAAGACTCACGACTGTTCCACCCCCAGCATCACAGACAATCAAGCAGTCATCTTCCTAGAATCTTATCAGATTATTAAACTCCAATTCATTATGATGAGATCCATACTGCGATTGTATTCGGTTGAATTGTCCGAATTGCACAGACTGCAGCCGCCTCCGGTTCAGACAACAGTCTCAAATTCGCAGCAGATATGCCAGCCTGTTGAGCTGCCTGCATAGTAAGATCTTTAGCTTTATCAGACCAAACAGCGGGGACAGTAAGGATGTAATCTAAGTCCATAGTTTGCAGGGCAGTACCAAAGCGACGCGTCAAGACATCATGAGCGTGGCCGACTAATTTTCCCAGGTAGTCACCAGCAACCTCCGTTGGTGTTTTTTTCATGTCCTTGATGATTTCATGAGAGTCAGCAGCAGGTGCGTAGCGGAATTTTTGACTTTCATCTAGCAAGAGCTTGACTCCTTGAATGAGTCGCTGCTCCTTGCCCGGATGAATTGACCGGTTAGTCTGATAACCCCATTGCATTCGGCTGTCGTCGTAGGAACACAATGTTGGGACTTTCTGGCTTGTGACTATTGAACAGTCAGTTTCATGAACTTCTCTTTTGTCCCGTAGACTCACTGTTGCCACCACCTGGCCATGTCTGAATGAGCTCAATATCATCAGGGCAGTCTTCCAATCCCCAGGCAACGCTATAAAAATGATGTCAGCGCTTCATTAATTACTACCAGAACAGAAAGTTTACTGACCCGCTGAATGTTGTTCCGAAGTCAACACCCACTATGAGTTTTGGTCGCTCATCTGCGATCGCCATGTTGAATTTGTACGTCTTGTCTTTCTTATCAAATTTCGGAAAATAGAGTACAAGATGGAATTTTTTTTAACAGACAAGGTGATGTTTCTTCAATCGAAAGTTAGATTTCGCAACTTTGAGATCATTGACTCCTACGCTTAGCCGTAAAGAGCGTCGGCGTGAGGCATATGTCTACAACATCGGCTAATTGTGGTGTCATCGATTTGGAGAATGTGTCATGAATAGAATTGAAACTATTCCATTTATGATTTCATACTTCCCATCACTTGGCTATCGGTATGCAATGTGGCCCCCTTTCGACGAACCCAAGCCTGAGCAGGCGAACAGGAGTACTCAAACGTCCCCAGATTTATCCTCTAAATGGGGACAGGTTGCTATTGGTTCGCTTTCCCCGTCACGACTTAAATGGTATGTACTAAATGGATTAGCTTACCTAGATAATAAGTCCATGCGTGATGAGGTTGAACGGCTCCTAGAGGTTTGTGGTCAAGGCCCCTCTACCTTATTTTTATCTAACGAACAAAACAGCGAATCAAAATCGCAGAAAATAAAGCAGAGACGTTTGAACGAGATCGGCTGCTTGCAGAGGAGCAGGCTCGTCAACGAGGCGAGCTGCTCGACAATGCCATCCGGGAATCAAATGTAGCCAGAAAGGAGAACCGAATCCTCATGACCAAGATAGCAAGCCTACAAGCTGGGACTGAGACTTTCTCTGATGAAGAAGCCAAACAAGAGATGTGTCTACTCTATCACGATCTTGAGCACTGGAGGTTTACCCACTTTGCAGCAAAGCCAGCACAACAAGGGAACGATCCCACGCCAAGATCAGATAGCCTTGACATCTCGTCATTGGATATTATTCAGTCGGAAATTGCCGGGCTGATTTACCGGTTCTTTTGGAACCAATTTATGCTTGGAGCTGAGCAAAGTTGGAGTAATTATCTCCGCAAAGTCGATTCCGAAATAAATAAACAATGTGAGCCCCGGAGGATCACTACTGTCGCCGCTTTCTAACAACAACAGTTTCTAGCCACATTTCCCGACATTGGCGATGTGCGATGAGCTCTGCAATCCTATCATTGGAAACCTCTAGTTTACAAGAACAGTGTAATTGGATCATCGAGAAGGCAGAGGCCTGCTTCGGTCGCTACGCCGTCACCGAGAGACTAAAGCGAATGCAACAGCTACACGGCATAATCGCGCGCTGCATCAAGTTCAAACATAAATTAGATTGCCAGGAAGACAAATACGTTTTCTGGGGTAGTTACCAATACGGATTGCGGTTCCGGGGTAAGAAGATGCGAACCCTCACAGAGGAGGATACCTCGGATGGATTTGTTCAGGCCAGCCTTTGGCCTGGATTATATAAAATCGTTGAAAAAGGCGAATGGTCGACAATTGAAAAGGAGATTGTGAAAAAGATTCCACCAGTGATCCCTTCAGTTGAAATGGTCGATGACATGGAATCCTATGAAGGCAACCCAGACTTGATTGAGATTTAGAATGATCTTGGCTTATGCGGGGAATTATATATTACGACCATTGCTTCCAATTTGAATATCTAGCTATAGAAACTCCGTTGCTTGTCCGATGCAAAAACATGCATATATCCATACTAGTTACTAAATAGTTACTAGACCCCTTCAGCAAAACCGTCGTTTCCAGATTCTGTGTCAACCTTCATGGAATCCATCAACCCACAGACCTCGAAGATTGTTCGTGGTCCTAATCCTTCGGGTACACCGACCACTCCGTCTGCCTTGAGGCGCTCCAAAGTGGCTTTGATTCCCATGTAAGCTGGGGTGATCGTGGCGAATGAAAAGATCATAATTCTGAAGCCCATTTCCTCCGCCTCATTTGTGGTAATGAGAGGACTAGCTCCATTCTCCACCATGTTGAGAAGAAGAGGCCAAGGTGCCAGATCCTGAACTGCTTGCCGGGCCTGCTCTTTTGAAGTAAAACCCTCAAGTAGTCCGACATCCGCGCCAATATCCCTGGCAGCCTTCAGTCGACGAATACACTCATCGTAGCCATGTTGCTGGAGTGCGTCGGTTCGTGCAATCAGAACAATATCCGAGTGCAAACGATCCTTGGTCAGCTTGGCTGCACGAATTCGCATTATGTATTCATCCAGGCTAACGACTTTTTTGCCATTGAGATGACCGCAACGTTTGTTTTGGATCTGATCTTCGATGTGGAAGCCAGCCACGCCTGCTTGGATGTATTGCTGCACAGATTTTGACACCATCAACGGACCTGAAAGAGAGTTAGAATGCTTTTCAACTAAATGATAAAGGTCTAGTGTTCCTGAGTCACTAACCTCCATAGCCAGTATCCATGTCTGCAATCAATGGAGGTCCAAATGGATCCAAGTTTGCAATCATTTCAGCGTTGGTCTTCATGTCGTGGAGCTGAGCCAGGCCGAGATCAGCCATGCCCAGGCGCGATGCAGTAGTTCCAGCACCAGTCTATGTAATTTGGTCAGCATACATTATACAGGGATGTGGTGTTACACATCAGAGTTCTTACCATGTACAGTCCCTTAAAGCCGACCTGCATAGCAATGCGAGCCGAGAGGCCATCATATACTCCAGGACACACGATGAGGTCTTTGGTGTCTTTCAGCATGCGGCGCAACTTGGAAGCTGCGGGAATCACATAGAGAGAGACAGTAGGTTCCTGTCGGGTCCCATTGACCTCGTAGTATCCATCCTTCTCGACGGTGATTGTGATAGTCATGTTTGAACTTTGGCAAATGAGATGTGTTTTAGTCTGGACCGTTGGATTCTTGTACTACAGTCGAAGGACAACGCTGCTCTTTATATTTTCGAGTTCTATACCCTGCAAGTAATTTTGCTACATGCAGACACCAATCCCAGAAGAGAAGCGTCTGCCTGCTCGTAGAGGACAAAAACATCTCACCAAAGGCAAAAGTCTTGGTTCCTTAGGGATGTAACATTCCACCATCTGCCAAGACGTCCTGATGGCTTATCTTCCTTCGCGTCGTACTGATCCTGGATGACCTCAGCTGAGTGAGTCCACGAAGAAGACATATTGCGCAAGATTAAGAGCGCTAGTCGCGGAGCAGGTGTTCATATTTCCCATCAATCAAAGAGCCACAATAGCGTTGCATACATGTATCTCCGTATAGAGAGCCAAGATCTAGATAATGCATGTCTACTTCGGGCTTTTGAGCTTGACTGGGATAGGCTGACGACGGGAAACTCGACCCACAATCTTGACTCAGATGGCTTGCTTCTCACAGCAATTTAATCAATCCGAGCACCTTGGCAAGGTGACTGCATATTGCAAGGTGATGCAGTGCATTTTGCATCCTTCTCACAGGAGAGATCTGCACCGCGATATCGGGTCACCGTCTCTTGGCCAAATTATTTCTTGGCCAAATGCACCGTTCCACAAAGACCGTGGTTCGCCAAGCTCTTCAAACTAGAAGATCATCACCCGAAAACATACCAAAAGGTGCTATTGTAGTGCTGTGTAGCGAATCCACGCGTACTGTTGTGCAGTGTGTACACCAAATGCCAAGGTAGGTAAGTTAAGACTTCTCCTTTCGGCTTTCGCCGTGGAGCTGAGTCAGCCATGTAAATTTCCCCCCCGGAATTCCTCCTCTAGGACTCCGAGTGCATCGCCAATTTCCACCCTATCATCCTCACCACTCCAATAACTGATCTATCCCTGCTGCTTGGAAGACGCAATTTGAAATTCAGAAGGACTATTTTCTTTCGCTTTTCCCAACTGAATTACGCTTATCATGGCTCTCATACAACCCACCAATCCCGACTTCCCTTACTCACTGTAAGCCCCCCGCCACCCCGAAATAGCTCCCAAAAAACAAGACCAAGCAATACTCACCTCTTGACTCAGCACAATATCCCTTCCCCTTCCAAGCAATCATCTCGCATCATGCGCTCTGCGCGCTTTGGAAGTTGACGCCGAACTATCCCCTTTTGTGCGACGGACTTTCACACTCGGAACTCCGGTGGTCGAAGCACCATCCGAGCCGCAAGAGAAGAAGCAAAAACAGGACCCTGACGAGTGTAAAACCGTCTTGAAAATAACATACATGGCGACGACCAACCGGATGCTGCGCGTTTCTGTCAATGGATTTATGGAGAGTCTGGGTGTCGTGCTTGGGGTTATGGCAGAATTGGATATTGATGTGCTCAAGGCTGAGCTGGAGGGTTGATTGCTGGGCTTGCCCTGCAGCAATATGCACCATTGATCCGTCCGTCTTGGCCTCGACGTCTCTGGTATGGTCCTATCGGAAAGCTGTGTCTGAAACCCCTGAGACGCTTGGCTACCACAAGAATTGGGGATAATGGATAGCGGGTCGTACATCAACCCCTCCATGAGAACTCATGTTACACAAGTCCTGCCTGCAGATGGAATTTTGGAGAAGAAAGTTGCCGCCAAGCAACTAACGCTCATCACACCGGGTCCTCCTTGGCATCCTAGGCATGCATCGGAGACTAAATTAGTATGAAGTCGGCTTGGTCTGCGGCCCGTCTAACAGGAATTTCAGGCTGTCATGCACGACATGTGATTGTGGCTGTCCTTATCTCGCTTCGAGTCCTGCAGATTCCTCAGAATTCAACGGAACTTCGGGGGTTTTCACTGCCCCTTGGCTCCGTCTTAGGATGCATCAATTAAGTGAGATGATGATGCGATTGACCAGGGGAGAGGAGGGGAAGGAAATGTTGGGAGATCTCATAGTTTATTCACCCGTCCTTCAATCCCCGCGGAGAAGAGAAAGTTTTTATGTCAATTATATTTTATTCCGATGGTTTCCTGTATCTCCTTGTCTTTTCATCCTTCCCTTCATTTCTCTCTCACTATAGTCAATAACATCCAAGATGAACCATGACAAAGGTGCATTCGGTGGACTTTCAACATCTCTGAAGGCTGAGCTCGAGCCACAGCATGCTGACCTCTTACTTTTCGCTTGTTGTTTGACTTCGGGACTTGTGGATAGCACGATATATAGAGGTAGGAACAAGACCAGGTCCGTTTATTGAACTGCGGAATATCTAACATGTATAGCCTACAACACTTTTGTGTCTATGCAAACAGGTAAGATTACAACGTCACCCATCCAAGCCAGGGTCGACTAATCATAGTGGTATGTAGGGAATACGATCTTCGTCGGGCTGGGTGCATCGCACCAAAACCTTCGTCCATATGGCTGGGCACGCTCACTCACGTCCATCGGCTGTTTCATCCTTGGATCCTTCATTTTCGCACGTCTACATCGCATCCTAGGTGCTCGGCGGCGAGGGTCGCTGATGCTGTCTTTCCTGTTACAGGCTAGTATAATCCTGCTTACAGCTGGGCTTGTTCAAGGAGGTGCCGTTTCTAGCACGCTAGCCGGCAAAGGATCGGAGACAATACCCCCATGGGATCAGGAAATCCCCATTGTTCTTCTTAGTCTCCAGTCTGCCGGTCAAATCGTAGCGAGCCGTGCATTGGGATTCAATGAGATGCCGACCGTGGTGATTACCAGTCTTCTCTGCGATCTAATGTCGGACCCTCAACTGTTTCTTGTGAGGAATGTGAAACGCGACCGGCGAATCATCGCGTTTGTGTTGACGCTTGTGGGCGCCATCGTCGGCGGATGGGTCACCAAGGTCACCGGAGCCATTTCTCCTATTCTTTGGTTATCGGCCGGTATCAAGGGCTTGCTCGTCTTAGCATGGGCCTTTTGGAAAGCTAAGTAGATGACATAATTGTGAGTTCCTCCGTCCAGTCTTTGGGTTATCAAGGTAAGACTTCACTCAGGGGTCAGGAATGTCAGTATGGTAATATTAAACGGATAAATCGAATATAGGCCAGTCTTGCATCGTTTATCTTCGTCCATTACGGTTACTATTCAGTTGCCACCTTCGAAAAAAAAATGATACATAGGATGAGTCCGGTCGGATTGGGGAATGATGCTACGATGCTTCGTTTCGATAATTACACACGCGAGAATGTCACGTTTCTGGCTTTCCGCCCTCTCTAGTTTACGCTCAATTAGAAGATAAAGCACACCCACAGATTGCACACAAAGGGAATACCTTAAGAGGTGGCCTTCAGTAATTGTAATTTCTCTCCTCAATCTCGAGGATCTGAATCAGGATACTATCACTCCCAACAACCCATTATCCCCTCTTTTGGGGATCGGTCTCCACATACCTCGGGCCGGGTCGAGGACGGTTCCGCGGGACGGAACGTTCCGAGGAGATCAGATACAAAAGTCATCTGAAAGTCTGCGCTATGACAGAAGTTGCGAATCTAGTATTCGTTGACAATAAAAATGTCTTCTAGTTTGACTGTCACGGGCGTCCAGGGCCGTCAAATTACAAGTAAGTCTATATTGGCCCTAGATGCAACAGTTGCTAACCCTCTCAGTTCCGACGGGACTCTTTATCCACAATGAATTTGTTCCCTCCTCTGCCGGTCAAACGCTAGTTGTGGAAAATCCATCAACCGGCAACCAACTTGGAACAATCTCCGCCGCGGGCCCGGAGGATATCAACAAGGCTGTGGAATCCGCCAAGTCGGCCTTCAAAACGTGGAGAACAGTGCCCGGACCTGTCAAAGCCCAGCTATTGCTCAAACTTGCAGAGCTGGTCGAGCGCGATGCGGAAGATCTGGCATCCCTGGAAGCCGTTGATGCAGGCGTTCTGTATACCGATTCAATCGGAATGAACATCCCTCAGGCGGTCGGCTGCCTGCGATACTACGCGGGCTGGGCAGGAAAGATCGATGGTAAGACCCTTGAGATGGAAGGTGGTATTGCCTATACCCATCGCGAGCCTTTGGGTGTCTGTGGCGCGATTGTGCCTTGGAATGCTCCGCTGTAAGCTTACCAGTCCAAGCGACTCATTCACGTCTAACATGTTCTTAGGATGATCACCATTTGGAAGCTAGCTCCTGCTCTGGTTACTGGTAACGTCTTGATCATCAAGCCTTCTGAATTATCGCCACTATATGCCCTGAGACTTGCCGAGCTGGTGAAAGAGGCCGGGATTCCTCCTGGCGTTGTGAACATCGTTCCCGGCGAGGGTGCCAGCGCCGGCCAGGCTCTGTCGGAACATATGGATGTACGCAAGATTGCCTTCACTGGTAGTGCGCTTGCAGGGCGGAAGATTTTGCAAGCAGCATCGCGAACTAACCTAAAGAAGGTCAGCCTGGAACTCGGTGGCAAAGGGCCGTCTATTGTCTTTGACGACTGCGATATTGCAAATGCACTCCTCTGGACTCGTATTGGAATTACAGCCAATAATGGCCAAATATGTGCGGCTGGATCCCGTATCTACGTTCAGGCCACCATTTATGATCGATTTGTCGAGGCTTTCAAAAAAGCCGCCGCTGATGCTCCGACAGTCGCCGGTAATCCATTAGATGCTTCCACTACAAAGGGGCCAGTTGTTAGCCGTGCGCAGCATGAGAAAATTCTTGACTATATTCGTCAAGGAAAGCAATCTGGAGCCAAGCTTCTGTTTGGTGGCGAGCAGATAGGTGACAGGGGATATTTCGTTGAAAACACTGCTTTTGTGGACGTTGGTGATAATGCGACAATCATGCGAGAGGAGATCTTTGGTCCAGTTGCGGTAAGCAAGCTTCCATGCAAGAATCTGCCACTTTGAATACTAATCAAGGCACAAATTAGAGTATCGCCAAGTTTATAACGGAGGAGGAAGTTATCTTCAAAGCCAATGATTCCCATCATGGCCTCAGTGCTGCCATCTTTACCAACAATATTAATCGCGCCCATCGTGTGATCAAGGAACTCGATTCAGGTCAAGTGACTGTCAACGCGTGGGCGATGCTCAGTCCCAATGTTCCATTTGGGGGTGTGAAGGAAAGTGGATTTGGTCGAGACATGGGCGAAGAGGCTCTCGAGGGTTGGACTACTGTAAAGGCTGTCAAGTATCACATTCTTCCACGGCTTTGAGTTTTATGTACTATCTAGGTTTCAAGTTGTTTCTCTTGACGCTCCTAGCTGTATATAAAACTGTATATTCCTACAATATATGCCATTCTTATGCAGTCTCATCTCTTTGCGTCCTCTCGTAGAGGATGGTAAAGATACCAAAGATAATACAGAGATTGTTCGGAAATGTCTCAGAAATGATTAGGCCAGCCAATAGCCGCGTTTTTTTTCACTTTTTCAAGTCTGCGCCCATTGGAATTGGTTGCATTTTGTGGAAAACGTTCTTTGGGTCGTACTTCGCTTTCACCTCTTGCAGTCTCTGAAGATTTTCGCCGTAGATATTGCTTACCACCGAGTCACCAGCTGGGTACGATGTTAGTATATATTGAGGGACAAGTTATGTCAATCAGACTCACGTTCTGCATAGTTGATGTACTGAGGCACGCCCGAATCCACACCCTGGTCTTTGGTTCTGGCATCCAATTTCACTTTCCACTTGGACTGAACTTCTCGTGCCCAAGTGCGGTGCTCTAGATCTTTGGATGAGTCGGTCCATCTTAAATAGATGATCCCATTCTGAGTAGGATTTCGGCTTGCTAGCGCGGTTCCAGTCAGCGGCACTTCACAAATCTTGCGCATGTCGACAAATTCGAGAATGATGGCAGACGTCTTGAGATCTGGTTCACTCCGGATCTTGGCAATGAAATCATTGAATATCACTCTCGCAAAGTGAGGATCCAATGGCGGCTCGTAGAAAATTCCCTTGAAAGACTTTCGATCACCATAGGTCGCTTGGGGGTTCTGTAGAGTATTCACCACGGAGTATGGGACCATGTCAAGAGTGTTCAGAACTGGCTCAAGAGCTGTAAGGCTAGCGAATCTCTTTTGGCCTTCTTCGAGTGGGCCGTTGTAGAAGCCAATTACAATGATCATCGGCCCAGATCCATCTGGTGCCAAGGCAAAGATACAGATCGCACCAAAGCGAGAGTCGGGTTTTGCCAGGGAATTGTTCAGTGCATCCATAACTCCCTCGAGCTTACCCGAAGTGAATCCAAGAAGGCCGGAGTACACTGGATCCTTCTGGTCATAGGCCTGGTAGGTGAAGTCTGCCACGACGCCAAAGTTGTAGCCTGCGCCTCGCAACCCCCAAAACAAGTCGACGTTCTCGGTCGCAGATGCAGTAACAATACGACCATCGGCTAAAACGACTGTGGCTGACAAGAGATTGTCAATAGTAAGACCATACTGTCCGCTCAGCCAGCCATAGCCACCTCCCAGAGTAAGTCCTCCAACGCCGGTGTGATTTACGGTGCCCCCTACGGCCGCCAGACTGTGGACTGCACCGGCTTCGTCGACTTCCTTCCAGGTTGCTCCACCCTGGGCGGTGATGGTCTTCCGCTCAGTATCCACCGTCACTTGGTTCATGCGCGACAGATCAATGACCAGGCCACCATCGCTCGAACTTGTGCCGGCCGTTGAATGGCCTCCACCTTTCACAGCAAGATCAACATCGTACTGTTGTGCCCAGGACAGCGCGATCGAGATATCAAGCGTGTCAATGGGTTGGATTACAACGCCCTGCAACTTATCAGTCGGTCATCTTGTTTGTTATGTTTTATGTTCCTTCCGTACCGCATATTTCATTCCAGTATTCGACCAGCGGACTAAAACGTCTTTGTAACCCTCTGATTCAGGTGCATAGATAGTCGCAGTCTTTAAACGGCTCCGGAGAGCGTCGAGTGCTGTAGCATTCATTTCGGGCATGGTTGGAACTTGAAAGTGGAAGAATTGGGCACGAAGATTTACCCCGCGGTTACACAAAGCGAGGATAAAACTGAAGTCGGTAAGAATTCGCACATTGCTTCGAAAGATTGGCTTATTTTGTATTTTGCTTCAAATTTGCGCAGAAACGTATACCAGGATTTTGATTCACACGATATTATAGCCTTTGTCTAGGCATAATTCTTGCAAAGGTGATACTGTGGTAAAGCTTGAATAGAAGCCCATGTTCATATACTTCACTTCCACCATATAGACAGCCCTCAATTGGTAGATTTGGAATAGAACCAGGAAGAAAAATAAGAATGCTAAATTCCATTGACTGAAAGCAGCCTGGACTACGATACAACACGAACTTTGTACGCAGAGAAAGCCGTAGGCGAGGATATGGCAATTCCCCAAAGTCAGGGTTAACGTTGAAACCCCAATTCAATGTTTTACCGTGTCGGGATTGTCAACGTTCAATTCCCTAGACTATTGTAGGACCTGCTGAGAATACTTTGCATACAACTCTGAATACCACCGTTGGCCCACGTCCGGATGGCTCAGGATGCGATTTCTCAAGTGAGCCTCGCCGAACTATGATCCGTTAGTCCCATCCGTATAATCTTTGAACAAACCCACTCACGCAAGAATACAAAGGAGAAAGGAATTCACTAGGCACATCAACTGCTCGCTTCTTCTTGTCGTCAGAGGCTGGAATGCGTTGCACGATGTGAGCAGCGGATTCCTTCAGCTGATTTAGCGTCAAGTCTAGTCTCACACCCTGGAAGAACGGGATGCTATAACGCGTCTGAGAAGTGGGCGCCTAGGAATAGCAAGATGTTAGAAAGGTCCTCCAGTGATGAATGGTATTGTGAACATACAATAACCCGGTGTGTTGTGGCTGCGCAAATCCCTCCAGTGATCGCTTCGAATCCCTGTTGGATATTTACGACAAGACTTCCCTCAATGGGAGGCACGTTAATCCATTCTCCGTTCTTGTTGAGTACCTGGAGTCCTCCTGTGTTGTCCTGGGACAGAAATGTGAAAAGACCCGCCGAGTCCTTGTGAGGGCCAACACCCTGGGAGCTTTGCACTGCGGGTGGGTATTTGACAAACTTTAGCCGGCTCATATTACCCTTGAAGCCATCAAATGTCTCCCGGGGCAGGGACAAGCATTCTGCGACGAGGCGCACGAATGCCTGTGCCAGGCTATCAGTCTTCGCGATATATTCTTCGACCAGATCTTGCACGCCTGGATAATCTGGGTACTATTGAGAGTGAGTCGTCAGGGCATGCGTTCAAAGAGGGCGACCTACCTGATTAGGCCCTTCAAGCCGTTGCCAAAAGGGGTCCTGCTCTGTCCAGGGTCTCACGCCAGGGGTACCGAAGTCAAATTGCTAAAATCGGAAAATCAGTGCCCGGGAACTGCACCAGGTTCCGAAAAGAAATAGTCTCACCTCGCGGAGGTCTGTTTGTTTTGCAGTGGTCTCGGCACCGAGGCGAGTATAGCCAAGAAACGATGGCGAGTTAATCATGTTGCATTTCTCCTTGGCCTCGGCCGATAGGGCAAATAGTTTGGGTAGATTTTCATGGGTACGTTTAATTAAGCTCTATCTCAATTATTAGCATATTTCGGTCACTCGCATTGATCGCTCGCACCTCTAATCCTGTGTTGGTCAAATATAGGAATCCAACAACGAAGATGGCTTGACGCAAATTTGACAGCTCCTCATCTTTCGTTGAAGGATCGTTTAACCGAGCGAAGTCGACGATCGGCACGGATGAAAATGTCTCTGTCATTCCGCCTATTGCGATCAAGTGAGGTGGTTTTGATCGCAGTTCGCTTTCCCCGCAAATCCAAGAACAGCGATTACTCAGCCGCGAGACCGTTACTTACCAGATAACCCCGGGAATAACTTGGATGAGAAATAGTCTATAGAGTCCCAGGGCTTATTTGGGCTAAGTTGGATATGTGGAAGATCTGAAGATCTGGACGTTGAGGTTGTCAAAGATTTCATTAACCAACGCGATCACGCCATTTACTCGTATTGTTGAACCCTCCACCAACATCCCAAAAGAATCCTAGCGCTGATTTCCCCTGGTCAACTCTGAACTCCAATAAAAGAATTAAGGCGTATACCCCGAAACTCGTCGATTGACGATTGATGGAAATATAACTTCCCCCTTGACGCTTCTGATGCCAAGATCGGGAGATCCTGTTGAAACCCCGGAACTCTTGGCAAGAACTCCTGATGTTTCAAACCATTTGTGGAATTCTTCCGGTGAGGAGGCACAGCGAATAAATCAACAAACAGCTCATCGCTGACGACTGTTCTCCATTCGAAGGGGCTCCATCCAGTAGGGTGTACACGGGTTGTCCGGACTTGGCCCCAAACGGTTCAAGTCCGTTCTAGATTTAGGACTTCGATCAATCCATGCCAAGCTTTGTGTCTTAGAGGAAACATGATGTGATCTTGGCTTTCACAAAGGAGGTCCTGGGAGTATCAATCTGATACTTCACGCGTCGGAGAATTAATGCCGTCGTATACATCTCGGTAAATCTTCGGTTCGGCCGGACTGGAAGAGATTATCCAGCACGGGAAATTCTTCAACGATCAGGATGGTGGTGGATGTGACGTGTTTCAGAAGCTCCTATAGCCTAGTAGAGCTATCGGGTGGTACATATATAAACCCCTTCGGTCATCGTTATATACTCTCAATGCTCTGATATCAACACTCACTTACTCCAGCAAAGCATACTGGAGACCCAGTCCGCCTATTCATTCCTTAAGATTTCTTTTTCTATTCATGATGGCCCCTTTCAACTTGATGGCAGTTTCTCTGCTCGGCTGCTTGTCCAGCCTTGCACTGGGAGCTCCTACTGCAACCAGCAATCTGGGAAAGCGCGCAAGTGTCAATGATGTGAGTATCAATGCACGATTCGCTCAGGTACCATACGATCAACACTCTAACGTCACTCCGAATTAGGTCGCTCCCGGCTATGCCAGCCAGAACGGAGGTACTAAGGGTGGTGCTGGTGGCACTACTACCACTGTCTCGTCGTATGCTGCCTTCACAGCCGCAGTTTCGGGCGACTCTGCCAAGGTTGTCGTTGTGAGCGGCCCCATCACGCAGGTAGCCAAACAAGTTCGTGTTGGAAGCAATACTAGCATCCTTGGCAAGGACTCGACAGCTGTCTTGACCAGCTTTGGCCTGTATGTTGTGATTCTTAACGTGGATTCGAGATGATACTAATTGTTACCCAATATAGTCTGGTCAAAGAAGAGAGCAACGTGATCATCCGCAACCTAGGTGTGAAGAAGGTGCTTGCCGCTAACGGCGACGCTATTGGTGTCCGTGAGTACATTATGCTGCGGGATATTTATTTCTCTAGGAAATTGAGAAAGGCTGACTGGTCTTAGAAAAATCAACCAATGTGTGGATTGACCACTGCGATGTCTCGTCCGACTTGGATCACGACAAGGACTACTATGACGGACTCATCGATGTAAGTCCAAATCACAATATGTGGAACCAGAAAAATTCACAGATTGCTAATGTGAACAAGCTGACCCACGCTGCCGACTTCATCACTGTGTCCAACACCTTCGTCCACGACCACTGGAAGGCCTCCCTGATCGGACACTCGGACAGCAACAGCGCCGAGGACACCGGTCATCTGCGTGTCTCCCTGAATAACAACTACTGGTATAACCTTAACTCGCGTGGTCCTTCCTTCCGTTTCGGCACTGGCCACATCTACAACAACTACTACCTGGACGTCGCCGACGGCATCAACACCCGCGATGGCGCTCAGCTTCTAGTTGAGTCAAACACCTTTGTTGATAGCAAGAAGCCCCTCTACTCTACCGACTCTGGTTATGCTGTCGCCAATGGCAATGACTTCGGTGATGGAGAAAACACCGCCGCAGCTGGAACCCTGAAGTCGGTTCCCTACAGCTACAGCCTGCTTGGCTCGTCTAAGGTCAAGGCTGCTGTTGTTGGCACTGCTGGTCAGACACTTACCTTCTAAGTGAACATCGGAGAAACTATGTAGCAAATAGGGAATCGCTTTGTCAGAAGCGCAATTTGTGTGTATTTTGTGTGTATTTTTTTTGTCTTTCGTTGCAGTTTAGTCTCTTGAAAATATCTACCTTCTTTGCTTGCGATAATATTCCGTAGGTGTCATAGTCTACCGGATTTCACAATTCGAGATCTTCCTCTATAGCAGAATAGCTCTCAATCAATTCACAATAGTGAGCTCCAGAAAATAAGGGAAACTTGTCAAGGGAGTCCACCTAATGACTGATCTATATCTGTTTACACCATCTGTCCGGTATTGGTTTAAAAATTCTGTAAGTGAAGCAAGGCGAATAAATGAGGAAGGTAAAAAAGAAATTTCAACTTAAACTATGTTGGTAGATCGGGATGGACCAAGGTAGAGCCTGTTCCGTCCCAGAGCCGAGTGTATCTAAGTGACTCCAGCCATGGGGATAACCCAAAAAAAGCATTGACATAAATAAAAGACAAGGGTTCTGCAGAAAAATCGAAATAGGTATACTATTGAATATTTGGGAAGCTAATTGCCGGGTATCCATTAATGATTCACGCTCACGTCCATGCAGGCCAACCTAAACTCCGCCACAGTCCTGTGAAATGCTATATTTTGGTGTATTTTCTTCTTTCATAGAGTCCGGTCTCTCAAAAATGAACTCAATGAAACTATGTCTTCACTGGGTGCTGGTGTGGGAAGGGCAATCTTAGTTGCGTCGAACTCCCATGCGGCCTCACGTGAACTTTCGTTGGATCTGAGATGGAAAGACATCATCCATTCTTTTACTTTTCCCTCTAAGAACCCCATGTCGCGGTTTCGTGCCCACATACGACGGGATTCTTTGAATGCATGGTTGATTGTGTTGCGACGAAGTTTCTCGTATGCGTCGAAAACCTCCGTCAGAGGCTCGGAACGATAGGTTGACAGAATTCGTGAGAACAAGATCGCATCATCTAGTGCATACGCAGCCGATTCATCACGCGGGGGCATCTGTAGAATCCATTAGAGAAGAACAAACAGGGGGGTTGTATTAAGACATACCGCATGTGCCGCGTCGCCCAGCAAAATAACTCGATTCAAGCACCAACGTCCTCCGGGGCGAACTTGATATACGGGATAAAGCATCCAGTCCGCTTTGCTCTCGATAATTTCTTTGATACAGGGAATGGCACACTTGCCGAAACGGTCTCTTACCTCCGCACGGAGGGCGCAGCGGATTTTGTTCTGAGTGGCCCAATCCTGACCGGGCTCCAGTCGATAGCGGGTGAGCGCTTCCCGACTAAATTGAACAATAGCAGCAACGAAAATCTGTTCGGAATCACGGTCACAATAGCTGGCAAGCATTGAGCCATGTCGCGAGATATTGAGCGATGATGTGCGGAAGTGAGCGGGCGATGAAATTGAATCCGAGTCAATTGTGGCTTGCAAGAATGACAGTCCCGTGTACTCAGCAGACCGGCCGACGTCCACAAACCGGGTCCGGACCGCCGAGTGCACGCCATCGCAGCCGATGATCAAATCCCCCACCGCCTCGGTGCCGTCCTGGAATCGTACGACGGCTCTATCCTCGAATTCCTCGCCATCGATCACCTTCTTGCCGAATACAATCTCCACATTCGGAGCCCGCTCCACCACGGTCAACATGGCTACGGAGAGAGCAATCCGCATGACCCTTCGGCCCTTGTATCCGCCGAACCCCTTTCCTTGGTTGTCGGTGAATTTGATGGAGCCGATCGCCCGACCTGAACGCATGGAGAAAAGCTCAATGGCATCGACATCGGCACCACCCTCGGTCCCCATCCGGTCCAACTCATCTAGCACGCCTAACCGAGCGAGATGTCGTTGGGCGACGGGGGTCAGATTGATGGCACCGCCGGACGTCGATAGTATATCATGCCGTTCGTAGACAGTGATTTTCAAATTCGGTACGAAAGGAGAAAGCTCCTGGGATATGGCTAATGCACAGGCAATACCAGCGATGCCAGCACCGATAATGGCAATATTCTGTGGGGGACGAATTGGCTCCATTGTATTGAGTAGGGAGGTGTGTGTGTGTCAAGATCCCAGAGAGATAAGTACCGTGAGGGAATTTCTCTTGGCATGAGCTTATATCGCAGAATTTTTTTCAACTGACGATTCCGGCTTTCGCATCCAGAATGAGTATAGACTATGCACCTAAAAAAACTAACGGGCAGGCTAGAAGCCTCTAAAGATTTTGCCCCGGATCCTTCGGCTTGCCAATCCGTGGATTCCGAGGTAAGGTTTCACGTCACAACCATGGTTATCAGAAATCCGAGTGTATACCTCACATCTCACTGCGCCTGTTTTATGACTCTGGGTAGGCATTGGCGAGTGGCGCTGAGTCTGGGGGAATACTAGAAGGTCCGTGGGATGTTTAATCAAAGGAAATATGAGTCTTGAATCAAATGGGAAAGGAGCTCGGGGGAAACTAAGAACGGCAGGGGCCCGCTGGACGGAGAAATAATTGACAGCACCGTTTGTCCCTTTTGTCTTAGCCTTAGGATACGTCCGGGAGACACAAATCCCGTAGGTATTTAGGGCAGATCATCCGCAGATAAAATACGCGACTTTTTCAATGAATACCGTAATGAAAATTCTGCACCGGGACGCAGCCTACCAAGTAGGAGACAACCCCACGATTTTTCATGGAAAAACCAATTTCCGGTCGCCCGAGTGCAGAAATCCATGTTACAGTATTTGGATTACACACGGGATTGATCAAGGCGGAGTGTATCTTCCCTAACCTCGTCTTCATTGGCCTGGCGAACGACTAGAAGACCGGTGGAAGGCCACTCGCCCCAGTTATTTAGATTTACACATCCCAGTTCCACTTTCCAACGTCCAACTTTTTTTCGACTTTTGAGTCTGGGGTTATCTTTGTTGTGATGCCTCAATTTCATAATGGCCCCATTTAAGCTTCTGTGCATATCGGCCCTCTTTCGGTCCTTTTGTTGCGCTAAGCTTAGGAAATCTGGCCTGTCGATATTTTGAGTTTTTCCCTTTTCGGTCTTTTTAGTCTTTTTCTTTGTTTACTTTTCTCTAACCGAGATACGAACTGCTGAAACTTGGGCAATAGTCTTATACATGGCCCATTCTTTGGTTCTCACGTCGAAACTCCACCAGAGGCGTGTGATGCCTCTGACGCGTTCGGGCAGACAATTTTAAATGGAATGCGGTGAGGGAATATGGTCCGCATATCCCCGCTAGGCCCGTTAGCGTGAGACATGAAGAAGTTAGACAGGGGATACGAAGCCAATACGCAATTTATCCTGTGATATCCGATTTTCTCCGTGCCATACGGAGTACTCCGTACTCGAGAGACTATTAGAATCGGCCGAACAAAACATCCACAGCGTCCCACTGATACTAGAGACATTACTTCCGAAGAATCGCCATTCGGATCTAATATTCCGACATTATCCCCTTCCATCTAAGATACTCTAGCTAACGAGACTAAGAAGGGGATCCATCGTATCTTCGTCAACGGCTGCAAATCCGTTATGATTCATTACCCAACGTGGTAGTCGGAAAAAAAGAAACTCATCGTGGACCTCGTTGAGGAAGCATATCACAAACCCGATGCACGTGATAGCTATGCCATATGCTCGAAACAATCTTTTCTTGGCGAGCCTAGAGAACTTCTTCCTCCCCAGGAACACCGGTTACCATCTTAAAGATACATCCTAAAACAGCAAAAGCGATCGTGATCGGGTATCGAGTCCCCACCTGATCCTTCAGCCACCCGACAGAATACCGCGGGGCCCTGGCCCTGGAAAGCGGCAAACAACAAACCAGCGGGGAGGCTGGGGCTTCCAAATGCAATGTACAACACATCGCGGACATGCAGAAGGATCGTGCCGAAGCTAGCGGTTCGAATGGTGTAGCAGAAATAACCAACGACATCACTAACGAAGTGACAGTTGCTACATTGGCATAGATGGAATTTTATACCCGTTTTTCCGATACAGCCTGACTGTTTATGTACCTGTGGATCTGCGTCAGGCGATGGTGTCGAAAATTCTTCCTTCTCTGAATCCTGCCCATCCCGCTCCGTAAATGTTCACTGGTATGTGTAGACCGCTCTAGCATCTGGCATCGCAGGATCATATCCAACCCGAAAAGCACTCTCGACCACGCCACACAATACCCGCCTACATCGAACAGAATGCCAGCTGTGCAGGTGGCCCGATGTTCCTATGCCAATGAGAATCATCACGAAGCCGTACATTTTGCCCAACTCATCGGCAGAAACGTTGTCCGCTAGAGTACGGAGGACTACTACCTGTCAATCAATGCTGGCAACAGAATGTCCCAAGCGACCGGTGAAGAGAGTGAACACTACATTTTGACACTAATCGCCTGGCAATGTCATCTGTGGACTGTTAGCCGCCAGTTACATGAAGTTGTCATAGTGAGTTTCAAAGAGCCAGACATGCGCCCGCAAGGCCAAATGATAGCCAGGCACGTTTCGCGCCCGCACAAACAGCATGACTCATGAGACCCTATCAGAGGACTTGCCAGGACCATGACGAGTGCGGTCTAGATAGTAGCGCCGTGCTTATGCGCTGGGTGAACCAGACGTTAAGTCGCAATCGATGATCCAGCACGATCGGAAGAATTGAAACGATTCATACAGACATATATTCATGAACCGGGTCATGATAGGCCTTGTTTTTGTTGCATTCGGGAGATCCTACGGTGAAATAAGTGAATGATCGCCATTGAAATGCTCGTGATTCTTGTTGTTTGATGCGGCTCTCATAGTGTCATGGGTCGTTTCTTGCCTGACGGGCTTGATCATTGATGACTACCCCTGGCTTGTGAAAATCTGTCGGTAGAGAAAGGAGAGTCGGTGCTTTAGAAACTGCGCCACGGCTGAGCTACGTGATACATCAGCCACAGAGGAAAACATCAATACAATATGCATCGATCGCAATAAATTTGCAATTACTGTCATTAAATAGGAACAGTCTGACTACCGACAGTTTTGAGTGTAGATCGCAGTCTATTTACACTAGAGATCATCATGCTAGTTAGTTGACCACTCCAACACTTAAACCCCCATTTATCTACTAGAAAACTGTCCTAGGACTTCACATAAAATTGATCATGTATCATGGCATTAAAATATTCGTTGACTCGTGATACATTGCATCATATCACTTAAAACAGACGTTCGCCGCTCGTCAAGATCATATTCCCTTCCCCAATCCGCATCGCAAAAGGTATAGAAGAAACCGGGTGTATACAAAAACAACGACACAAACAATCCTCTCACATCAAAGTTTCCTGGTGACAAGCCAGCGTCCACTCGCCATCGGAACCTTGACTCCAGGTTGTCGAGCCCGAGGCAGTATATTCTTTCTTCCCGCGCATAGCGCGCACCTTGTATGTGACCACACCGGCCATCAGGTCGACGATTATGACTCGTACCTCCTCGAACTGATAGGCGTCAAATCGATGAAAGGGTGGTCGGACGGCTTTCTTGAAAGCGTCCTCGTCCTCAAGCGTGATGATATTCATCTGAGGGAATAGAAAACAGGCTTCGGGGTTGCTGAGTTTCCAGATGGCTGGTGCTGGATCAGCGGATGTGAGAGCTGTCCAGAGCGCACGCTCTTTGTTGAGGAGGTCCTCGCGAATACGTTCGTGCATTGAAGGCATGGTGGGTATGTAGATATGAGTTGCGTAGTTTTTTGGCTGGTGGTATATCGAGGAGAGACGCTGTTGGGACTGTATTGCGGTGCGGATCCGAACTGGGTGCTCTTATCAGGAAAGAAGAGCTCGAAACAAAAAGTAATCCACGACTGTGAGCGTGCCTGGCCTTGATTTTATTGCTTTGCCATCCACTGGTACCTATATTAAAAAATGACGTCAGATGACGTTGAGAACCAAACAATCTAATCTGCGGGGATCAGCATTATATCCTATTGGGATTTCGATTCTAAGTACCTAAGTAGGCATGCTTGACATGCGTCATGCTCCACGTTTAAATGTATGTAGTCACGGTGGCTTGAAAGCCCCAGCATCAGCGCATCCACAACTGGCCTTCCCGCTATTGTTATATGCGACATTTGGACACAGACACGTTACGCATGTACCTGTACCGGATTTCCTTTTTAAGCAGTTTCATTGGGTGCTTAGAGGCCCTCAGAGTAAATATTGATACGCTTAGGCTACATACATAGTCACATTCACTATAACTGATGCGCTCTGATCACTCGGACCATCGTATTATATATAATATAACAAAAACCAAGGTTCCGTTTAAGGCCTAGGGGGGCCATATTCCTATCTCGACATCCTCATCTGAATATTGCACTAACACCATTCAATCTACTTGTTTCCTGCTCTTACCAGATCACCAAACCTGGTTCCAGCCTGTTGCACCAACACGGCTGGCTTGCCCACCTCCACAATCGCGCCGGTATCCATAACCACCACCCTGTCAAAGTCCATAACCATATCCAATCGATGGCTAACCATAATCACCGTGTAGTCTCTGAACTCAGTTCTAATATTGCCCTGAATGATGCGTTCCGTCTCTTGATCCACGCTTGAGCTCAGTTCGTCCAGAATGAGGATGCCGCCCAGTTGCCCAGTGGCCCCAAACTTGCGCTCTCGAACGGAGCGCCTGAGAAGGGCTCGGCCAAACGAGAGCAGCTGCCGCTGTCCAGCGCTAAATCTCGAGACATTCATCCTTGTGGCCAAGCCGCCTCGTTCCTTGACAAAGTCCCATAAGCCGATGGATTCAAGAACGGCCTTGCACTCCTCGGGGGTGGCCTCCTCGGCAATGTCAAGGTTGTTCTGAACCGTAGACCCATCGGGCAAGAAGACGGATTCTTGAGGAACTGCAATGATACATTGGCGTAGCACGGATCGGTTCAGCCGATGAAGCGGCAGGTCATCAATTGTAATATTCTCCGTCGTGGTGGATATTGGATCGAGGAGCTTGAGAAGTAGAGCAACGAGGCTGGATTTGCCGCTGCCAGTACGACCACAAATAGCAATCTTTTCTCCAGAGCCAATAATTAGCTGAATATCGGGGAGAGTAAGGCTCGTTTTCCCGTCGTCCTGATCTTTGGCGCTAATAATAAGTCAGTGGTGCATCTTCCAAGGTTATGGTAAGTGGTTTGTAATTCTTACGCATATTTTTCCGAAACGCCCTTTAATTCCACCACGCTGCGCTGAGGCCACTGTTCGGGTACGTCAATGTCCTCTCCATCTGTGTCTTCAGGCTTGGTCGTCTCGTTGAATATCTTAAGTCTGGCAATCGCGCCAAGCGAGCTTTCAAGCTTAGTCCAAAACAGAACAATACCAGCGAGGTTCTCTCCAAAGCTCAAAAGACTGTATAGAGCAGCACCAGTGAGAGCAGAGTTGGAATGGAAGCGCACGGCAACCGTTGTCAACCCTACTGCCAACAGCATGACTACCACATCGAGTACGACATTCAGCCATTCCTGTATCATGAGAAGGAGATACGAAGGTCGCTGGCTCGAGGTGAGAAAACAGGCATTCTTTTGGATATCTTCGCGGACAAAGCCTATGTGCGTTGGATTAGAGACCGTAAATCAAACGGACAAGCAGGAAGTTGGGTAACTGGTACCTACCGAATGCCCGCAAAGTTGTGATGCCTCTAACAGTATCAAGAAAGTGCGTGCTAAACGTGTGTCAGTAACGGCAGTGAAGATACATGACGATATTCTCTAATTCACTTACTATAGTGGGCTCTTGGCTTCCAGATCGAGCAATCGAAGTTGCCTTGAAGTGCGCAGGTAAAACTTTTGTAGCACGTACAGCAGGGCGGCGAGGAAGGGTAAAGTGATGGCCAAGTAGGGAGACACCGTCAGCATAACAGCCATTTGCCCGACAACTTGGGTGATCTATCCATATGTTAGCTGTTGGACTCAGGTCTCCTGAATGGTTCGTTATGCGGTGGCCTACCGAAAAAAGCGTGCTGACCGTAGCATCCGGCAGCTCCGTGTCAATGAGATTCAAATCTTGCGAAAACAAGTTTGTTGTGACACCAATTTCAGTTTTAGTGGAGAAACTGAGTGGTGCTCAGACCAGCGTATTCAAGATATCCATGTGTAGGTTTGCGCCAGCGCGTTTGATAGAGACAATCCAAATGGGAGCGCCAAGTAGGAAGAGCGAGATCAAGACACCGATCTGAAACAGCGCGAATATTCCGGCCCAGTAAGCGGAATGGTGTTTTGGGCGTTGCGATTGTGCGTCCTCGACCCAGTACGTGAGCCCTGTACGGTTAGCTTCCAAGAACCCCTCTCTAGAATAAATTCCGTATTCAAAGACGTGTAGTACTTACAGATGGTGGAGAAATGTAAGAAGAAGCCCCTGAGAAAAGCAAAGAAAACTGCAGACCCTGCGAGCAGCCATCCCATGCTCTTCATGTACTGCTTGTAGACAGTGCCATCTCCAACTTGCCGGGACGCATCCAAATTGGGGGCAACGGCAAGCTTGGCCCGTTTTATCTTATCCACTGGCGACAAATATTCTTGTACATTGTTTTCGATGATCAATTCCTCAGACGTTGTCTCGCTTTCGGACAAGCCATTCAACCCCAGACGGTGGACGTAGCCATCACCAGCTATCAGTGCGTCAAATGTGCCTTGCTCACTAACGCTACCATTTCCAAGGGTAATGACGTAGTCTTCCGCCTGTAGGTGCCGAACGCTGTGTGTGTAGAGCAAAACGGTGGCTTGACGGCGTTTCAACAGTTCTTCAGGTGAAAAGACTTTGCGGAAGTCTTGTTCTTCGGTGTCCGCATCCAAGCCGCTAAAGACGTCGTCGAGAATAAGTAAGTTGGCTTGTAGGTATAGGGCGCGTGCTAGGGAAATTCGCTGCCTCTGGCCTCCGGATAGGGATATACCATCGGAACCCACGTTTGTCTCATCTCCTTGTGGTAGGGTTTTAAAGTCAAAGGCGAGAGCTGTTGCCTCAACTACCTCAGCATATCGGTCCTCGTTTACCGAAGAGAGGCCTATAATGTTTTCCTTGGTAGTTCCATTAATAGAAAGGTAGTTTGATCGCAAAATCCGACGTACAAAGCCCTTGTGCGCAGCGTTATTTCACCCTGGTGAAAAGGAATCTCTCCGAGTATCGCCTTGCAAAGTGTAGACTTGCCCGAGCCAATGGGTCCGACAATGAGTCGACTACTGCAAATGTTCTAGCCAATAGCTTGCAATGAGAATCAAGGCAAGACGAAGTTAGCAACGGACAACGGAGGCACATTCGAAAGTAATAAGACGCGGGCGTGCGAGCAGCACAACACGGTGCTGCTGAGCAATCAAAGGACCAATGCGCGGGGGAAATTACTAGACAGGCACGCCAATTAATGATAAATCACGGAATGGCGCTAAAAAGCAGGAGGGATCTTGCGCTAGTCACCGGAAACGGGGGATGAGTTGAACGGCGTCGGATGGAGTTCCCATCAGCCAAAGTCATATATAGTCATTCACCTGATGAGCCCATGATCGGGCTTAGTGCTGTACCCTGGAGGGAGGATATTGAGGAGGATATGGTCAGAATTTGGACCGACTCCATGTTTTCCATTCATCAGAGATGTGGTCGTGGACCTAGGAGGAGAGGCGTAAAAAACCAAAAAAAGAACAAAAAGCAAAAAGCAAAAGAAAAAAGAGATGTGATAGATTCCACTATCTATCTATCCCTAGGGAGGATAATGCCTGCGCCGAGGGCATGCTCTGGTCTATTATCACTGCGTCAATCTGCGGCTTAGCCCGTCTCTCACTACAAACCCCGATGAATCGCTCAACATCTCTGGAACGGCCCTAACGCGATTGTGCCACGCATAGCTATGTCACCCGTTTTGGTCGACGAAGGTTGAGGCCGATATCGAGATGAGACGATTATACGTATCCAGCCGGGACATTCTCCTGATTCGAATGCAGCACCCCAAGTATGTCGATAGCGTCATTTCGCAGTCTAGTTGGAGCCGAATTATTCCTGTCCCAGCCACCTACCCAGAGAGCCTTTGCTCGAGCTGCACTGAGGCTCCCTTGGTGAAGAGGTTTGTGGCCACCGCGCTTGCTGACCTGCTGAACGCTCCGACCGGGGCCATAAAGCAGGATGTGCGAGTTTGCTTAAGAAACCTTATTCAAGCTGTCGCCTTAGAAAGAGAAGACCCTCGACAATCGTGTTTGTGCTGAGACTCTCTAAGCACTCCAGTGCCCGCTAGTTGTTAAGCTGTGTCAGGGCATGAACACTAAAGGTGTCGAAAAAGAGTCATTGATGACACCAGCATAGGCGCGGCGATGCGTATGCTGAGTGAGGAGAAGGAGAACCTGGTATAGCAGGGTACATCGACAGGCCCGAGGTTGACGCAAACTTCGTCATGTGGGAGGGCCAAATCCTCTTCCTCTAGGTACGTAGACAACTTTCCCCGCTTTGCCGACGCCAGCGGCGCCACGCTTTCCGACAATTTTCCGAGACGGTTCAAATCTCAAACGCTAGCTCCAGAACAGGTCGACGATCTCCACTTGGCAAGCTGGGCTTTGTGTCGGGCGTCTCCACTGATAGGGCAGTGTCGGGTAGGGCAGTGTCGCGTGGGCGAGGATCTCTTTTCAAAGTACGGAGTACTGCCTAAAATGCTACCTCATGTCACCAGAGCCGAGATTTATCCGGCGCCGGGACCTGTCGTGTCGACCACGGTGGGGACTAGCTGGATCGCTTATGTCTTCTTAGGAACGAGAACGAGCAGGGCCCATTCGCTGGCTCTATACCGCAACATGGCCGAGATGAGAAAGAAGGCACTAAATGCACATAGATATAACTGTGGCTATGAGTCGTGATAAACACCGGTAGTAAAGAATGCTATACTACAACATACATTATGAGAATCTGTCAAACACCAAGTGTCCACTTGAGCCCATGGGTCATACGGTGTATTTCAGGGGCTACTTGGCAAGAACCATATGAGTTTATACCGCAAGCATCAGAGCATTTTTTGTGAACTCAGAGCCCCTGGCGCCAAATGAAATATACAACATAGTGTAGAGCGATATATTGCACTGGCAGTCTTGGCGGAGAACTAACTTTGTGGTTGTTTGTTCCAGAACCAATCGGCATATTATTAGCGGATCCTTTATATAGTGAAAGCACAAATACTAAAGCACTAGAGTAGAGATCGAGGCTTCAAGAGTGCGCCTTATGGCGTTTGAGTTTGAGTCGTAACCAATGTCTTCGCTCGTCCACGGATCTCCCCAACCCCAGACCGGATTCTTCTTCCATATAATAATGATAGGTTGAAACTTCCATGTGATGAAATGGATCACGGGTGCGTAAATTACCTGCGGGATGAGATGTTGGCCCCTTTGGTCACAGCTGCGGGGTTCAGTACTTTCACATGTGTCTAGTTGCTGAATTCAGATATTCTTTTTTACTGCGAGTTCGTATATTGTAGTGGACCCAGTGGCTGGTTTTGGCAGGATTGCATGAGCAGGGGGGAATAGGTCGGAGTGATGCGGAATACGACTATGTATTTGGTTAGACCAAGTTCAGCTATCCTCCGACAATATGGGACACTAGGGTGTTTCAGTGGTAGTACTACGGAGTTTGAGAAATAGTACTTCGTATAAGCAGACTTCATATAATCCAGCCTCGGCACAACTCAATTGTATACCACGTGGCGTATACCACGGCACAACCACAAACTCTTTCGAAGAAGCCAATGTCAAATACAAAAAGGGCTGAGCGAAATTCCGATAAACTCGTGCGGGACGGGCGGTTTGACTCCACTCGACTCCACCTGACTTCACTGAATCCACTAGTCTCCTGCAATGGAATGATCGTTCAGGCATTTGTTTTATGCAAGGAGATATCATTCCTAAGGACAGGAGGATAGTAGGGATAGTATATATATCTTCAAGAATGTTCCTAAACTTCTATCTAGGTCATCTTTGGCATTCCGGCCAATAGATCTTCCTTTCAATAACCTTTTTTTTGCTCATATCGCAATGAGTTCTCCCACTGCAGCGAAGAGGCTGCTGCCTCGCCTTTTTCTAGCATCATCTATACTGCTAGCCGCAATGGTTCCTTCCGCCTCCGGCCAGACGCGACCAAGCTACCACATCACACCGGAAACAAAATGGATGAATGACCCCCAACGCCCAATTTACGTGGGGGATGAATGGCATCTCTATTACCTCTGGAATTCCGATTGGATAAGCTCCGACCCCGGCACGGGTGGGACAGAATGGTACCATATGACAAGCCCCGATATGGTGCAATGGACTCATCAGGGTGTGGCTATTCAGAAGTATCAACCCAACTCTGTCAGCGACGTGGATCTAGGCGACATTGAAACTGGAAGCTCTGTGGTTGATGTGAACAACACGGCCGGCTTCGGTGAGAATGCTGTTGTTGCTATCCTTACTCAGATGGGAGACGGTGTTCAGCAGCAGTCGCTATTTTATTCCACCGACATGGGATACACGTTTACTTCATTCGAGGGAAATCCCGTGATGCCCAACCCGGACGCAGACAATAAACCAGCCTTTCGAGATCCCAAAATCTTCTGGGACGACGACACAGAACAGTGGGTTACTGTGATGGCAGAAGGAACCTATATTGGTTTCTATACATCAGTGGACCTCAAGACTTGGACATTCGTCTCGACCTTTTCTCCAGTGGCCTCTGGTGTCGACTTGGGTACTCTTGAGTGCCCAGATTTATTCCAGCTCAACCTTGACGGCGACGCAGCGGCACGTGGCTGGGTCCTCGCTGTCGGTGCGAATGGGTACAATTATGGAAAGACAACAGGTACCGCCTATTGGTCTGGAACATGGGATGGCACCAATTTTACACCCACGACCAGCGTTCCACAGTGGTTAGATGAAGGTCCGGACTTCTACGCCACTGTCAGCTGGGAAAATCCAGACGACAAATTTGGAAGCCGCTATGCTATTGGCTGGATGAATAGCTGGAATTATGCTTCCTATCTGCCCTACTACGGAGACTTCGAGGGCCAGCAAAGTTTAGCGCGGGAGATCAAGTATCAGACAATCAATGGGACTCCCATGTTAGTCAGCCTTCCAGTCTCAGGCTATGCAGACTTATTTGCTGGCCCTGTCTCCGCTGATGGGACTGAAATAACAACAGACCCGGCAACGGCATCGCTTCCTGCTGATCTCGCTGGGGGTGCATATGTTATTCAAGCAACGGTGTCTAAGGCCGATGGTGATGATGGCAACACGGTTTACTTCCGGATCAAGTCCGATGGAACCTACAACACAACAGTTGGTTACGACTTCGCCAATTCCCAGCTCTTCCTGGTTAGGGACTCTGACGGCTCCGCTTCGGATGTTTTGACATCGGATGCCAAACAGACTTGGGACGTGACACGGACTGCGACAAATCCTGCAGGTGGGGACACGGTCCAGCTTACAATTTACGTCGATTGGAACTCGGTTGAGACGTTTGTGAACGGTGGTGTTGCAGCGTTGTCGGCCCTAATCTACCCGAATCAAGATGCGGAGGATATTGAGGTCGTATCGGACTCGGGAAAGTTGACTTTGACTTCATTTTCTTATGCTGGCTTTCAGGTATAACCGCAATTTGCACACGATTGCTTGTGGTCTTCTGTCCTCGACATTTCCTTCAATCATCATGTGGCTCGTACGAGCAAGGGTGTTTGGCGATGTCATGAAATGGTGGTGGAAGTCTGAATGATTGAGCAGCAGGTAGTTCACTACGATTTGTTCAAATTGATTGCAATTGGTCATGTACCCTCTGTGGACTTATACTTCAGGGAATTGGCTTGCGTTTCATCTATCTAATGCTCCTTATTCGCCTGATCTACGAGTGTTCTATTTTTTGTGAAATGTATTTCGTAGTAAACAAGTCTCCGGAAAGGTAAGCTCATCCTCCATTCAGTTTCCTTTCATCGTCTAACACGGAGCAGGCAGGCCTTCGACCAGATGGATCCCGGATACGGCATAGATTTTGAGTTCGATAGACACGATATTTCGAGCAGAATGACAATGAGCAGTCATTCGGGTCAACTGGTACAACGCGAGTACCAAGTATCCCTCGGCAACGCTCCACAACAAGGATCTTAAAGAACTGTGAAACCATCGAGCTCGTTCTTTTTCTGAATCTCTTCCAACGTTCACCGGCAAGCTCCGATGCTTGAAAAGCAACAGTCATCAAAATAATAGGTGAAACCCTATCACTGTCGACCCACATTCAACTTCAAAGGGCCAGTCAAAAACCAGGTATCAATGGCTTGTGTTCTCCATCTACCTCGGACGAATAGAATTCTGTCAGAAAGGGCGATAGGAGAATCTCCGGCGTTTTTGGGGCAAGCTGCTCCACGTTTCGGTGCGGATCTTCTCCGAATCAGGTACCAATATGTCCACTGATCGGCAATGTTCCATCCTTAGCGCGAAAGACGCAAGGGCTATTCCGTACCAAATCTTCACAGCTCTACGGAGCTACAAATAAAAGGCCTCGGCTTGTTCAAGAACAGAGTTCCATCTTCAACTCCCCTCACCATGCACCTTCTTCAGACTCTGACGGCCTCATTTCTGCTCGCTGGCAGCTCATTATGCGCCGGAGCTACTGGGACCGCCCAGCAGGGTCACCGTGGAGCAATTGCCCCGAAGGTGTTTATCGTGTCAATGGTATGCGCTTCCACCAAAATAAATGCAATGTCGCTAATAGATTACGACAGTTTGCACCTGAAGCTGAAGCTTGGTGGAACATCCCCGAATTCGACCTGCTTTCCCACAATATCACCATTCCCGGTCTCTCACCACTGTTCCCGGACGTCTTCTGTACCGAGGACTATGATGTTTGCCAACTCATCACGGGAGAAGGCGAGATCAATGCTGCTGCGACTGTCACATCTGTTGCTTTCTCCCCTCTCTTTGATCTCACGCAAACCTACTTCTTTGTCGCGGGCATTGCTGGCGTCAATCCTAAGAGAGCTACCACTGGATCCGCAGCCTTTGCTCGGTACGCAGTCCAGGTCGCGCTGCAGTATGAAATTGATATCCGCGAACTTCCTAGCAACTTTTCCACCGGGTATGTTGCGCAAGGTACCGAATTCCCAGGCCAGTATCCGACCAGCATCTACGGTACAGAGGTCTTCGAGGTGAACGCTGACCTACGCACAATTGCCGCTAATTTTGCGCGCACGGCAAACCTCTCCGACTCTGCCACTGCTCAGGCATACCGCTCCCACTACAAGACCCCTAGTGGGAAGTACAAGGCTGCCACCCTATCTCCTAGTGTTGTTGAATGTGATGTCGCGACCTCCGATGTGTACTTCAGCGGCAATATCCTCGGATCGGTGTTCGAGAATACCACCAAGGTGTTGACTAATGGAACGGGCGACTATTGCACAACCGCGCAGGAGGATAACGCTACATTCGAAGTCTTGCTCCGATCCTCGATGCACAAGCTGACCGATTTCTCTCGCATTATCGTGATGCGCACTGCGTCGGACTTTGATCGCCCCTATCCCGGTTCTTCGGCGACCTATAACCTCTTCCAGTCGTCAGCGCAGGGCGCATTTGAGCCTGCTATTAAGAACCTCTATGTTGCTGGTATCAAGGTTGTCGAGGGTATTCTGGACGGGTGGAATACTACTTTCGCGGCTGGTATCAAGGCAAATAACTACGTCGGTGATATCTTCGGTTCTCTCGGCGGTGTTCCGGACTTTGGCCCTGGCCGCAAGCAGGCTCTTGTCGGTGGCGGCGCTTACAGAAAGCGCAACCTTCAAGACAACTTCAGACGTCGTGTTTAAAGAAACTCTGTTTTTCGAGCGAAAAGTTTGAACCTTTCATCTGTTGGTCCGAAAACTATATACCTATATTTGCATATGTGGACAATAGTCTCGAGATTGCTTTTGTCCCACTATTCGAGAATAACTATGTGAATTTCATTCAAATACCCTGAGAGGGAAAAAATCTGCCAATGCTTGATATCCAGCCACATTAGGATGAAGATGGTCTCCTGAATCATATTTTTCCAGCAACTGAGATGGCGCGTACGGATCCCTCAACACCTGGTCAAAGTCTAGTACCGCATAGAATATGCCACTTTCCCGGATGAATTTATTGATTCGTTGACGAGTCCTCTCCCGCTCAGCACTTGAGTAAAGCTGTACATACTCGGAGCTCCTCGACGAGCCGAATGGCGTAATAGTAGCACCAAATACCGGAATCCCTAGTGCATGAACCCGTGTCACGATCTGTTTATATGCCGCAACAAGTTTCTTCTCGATATCCGCCTGCGTAGCTGCATCACTATCAGCTACGCCAATATCATTGACGCCTTCGAAGATCATCGCATATTGCACTCCAGATTGTGCTAGGACGTCCCGGTCAAGACGGCTGATCACGTTTGGACCTAGACCATCTTGTATGATACGATTGCCACCGGCGGCCTGGTTGAGAATGGCGATATTTGACGTGGGTTTATGTTTTTGCATTCTTGCCAGCAATAGATCCGGCCAACTTAAATCCATAAGCCATAAGAATAGACCGTGGAACAGTCCACTCACCGATCATTGCCATTTGTAGTGCTTCCTCGCCCATCGGTGATACTGTCACCGATGATCACGAAGCCACTAGACTCAAAGGGTAGACAAGCCTCCACTCCACTGATAAAGTACCTACCATCCGATAGAGGTCAGATACAGATTCGGATCTGGGATAATTGTAAGGTTTGCGGGATAAAGACTCACCAATGATCTGTGCTTTGAACAGATGAGTCTGTGAGGTTCTCTGCGCTAGTCCAGTCCCCCAAAGCCAGGTATGAGGTCGTTCTACTTCCAGGGTGGCCAGTAATGGAGAAGCCTTGCTGTCCCTCTGCGAGATATATGTTGACCATGAGAGCCGATTGGGCCTCGACAGGGAACTTTATTGGGTCAGACACAACGAGCCCACCGTTCGGGATATCCACATCTGGGCTTCCATCGAAGAACACGGTCTTCAATGTATCTGTCTGTAGAGCTCTGATTCCCACCTGGTGTCTTGCAGGTAGGCTGATAGTCGCATTGGAAATCTTGAGATCGTTTGGCCCGAATACATTAGAGAGACGAATACGGATTTCCTGTGCTGCTAATGAAACCTGGAGGGTTTGGCGAATGGTAGTATTATTGAATACAGCGGTGGATCCATTCTGCACGCCACTATCAGTATAGAGACCTTGCCTTACTTGATCCCATTACCATGATGAATATCCAACGTACAAATGGAACAGGAGGTAGATTAGTGGGCTCGACCAACTGCGGCATAGCAGTCCATATATTCACCCAGTGGAAATTCTTGCCATCATGGTTTCCTCGGGCTAGTAAAGGGTAGGAAGATACTAAGTGAGCACGCAGGGAGATTATAAATATATATATGAGTTGAAACATAGTCGGTGGTAGGTAGTCAACTGGTACAAGGGTCACCTTTTCCTAGATTTCAAATACAACCTTAATCTCACCTTATAATGAATCATCAAAAGATTTTGTCCGGATAATGTGGGTACATTCTTTTCGACATTGACTCCTCTATTTCCCCGCTGTATCTCCGCAAAGACAGATTGCGGGGGAGTGGTTAAATGCAGCTTCTTTCTCAGCTTTCTTACCGGGATCTTGGATAAATTAGGTAATGTCAGTATCCTGAAGAATAACTAAATGTTTCAAGTGGACAGTCGATGTAGAAGTACTCCGTACAAGTTGTACCTGTTATCTGTCCTGACTATCCCCGCCAAGGCTGCGATAACATTCACGTGCAAGGCCCTGCATGAGACTTGGAATGCGCCACACAGTTCCAATTGCTTAACTTAAGAGTAATCAGGAAGTGATTCGAATTGGCTCTCAATATATAATTGGCTATGCTAGGATAATTACGCCGTCCCGTTTCCGGGAATATGCTAATGTTGCCTCCGAGAAAGCCATGGAAGTTTTAATAAAGTTTAGGTCCCTGATCAAGAATAACGTTTTTTTTTGGAGTATTTTCTACTCCAATTCGCTGTCTTATTCCAAAAGCGTGGCTCGATGTGGTGAGGTCATGCGACGGATGTAACTGTACCTGATACACCGGAATTGGGATATCTCTTATGCGAAGAAATGTCTAGGAGATTGAGAAACGGGAATAAATCGGTGAGATACGGATCTTCGTAGGATAGCAAGGGAGAGAAAGGGGCATACTTTATCGGCGATACGAACATAAACTTATCGGTATAGAATTCAAATCAAGCTCGCGGGATGTACTTACATTTTCCCCCGCAGATAAGACTATAAGCACCCCAACGGCCTAAATGCGACTATCTCAGGCGATCTTTGCCTGTTCAGCTAAAGCTTCCATGATGCGGAGAAACGTGGGGGTGTCCTTTATGCGTGGGTGCAACATTCCCGAAGTCTTCCTATCTCAGAGAGAACAAGGGATGCCACCTCTCCTTTGATAAGAAGCTTGGATTCTGGACCTTTATAACTGACAGGCGGTGCGCTGACTTGGCCTTTCTACGCTTCTTCGTCTATAACACCTTGGATACAGTATGTCGAGCCCAGCACGCGCATCGTCGCCTGATGGCACAGCGAAGAAAACAGAAACCATGGCCACTATCGAGGAGCCCAACACGTTGAAAAACTATGGCTCGGTCCCGGGTGTGATGGAAGAGGTGACCCGAGTCGTCGACCACAAGGCTGAACGGCGTCTCTGTCGGAAGTTTGACTATCGCCTTCTCCCTATCCTAGCAATCATGTGTAAGTCGACCCCAATCTTGTCATTCATGCAAAACTGACCAGCGACAGATCTATTCAACGCCCTCGACAAGGGAAATCTGGGAAATGCGGAAACGGATGGAATGAGCACGGGTATGTGAGATCCTGGACCTAAGTGGCAGCAACTTGAGTCTAATCGAATCTTTAGATCTGCACTTCAAGCCGAATCAGTACAATCTCCTGTTATCCATCTTTTTTGTTCCGTTCGTGATCTTTGCGCCGCCATTCTCGATGCTTGGAAAGAAGTTCAGTCCAGCCCGCGTCCTTCCAATCTTGATGTTTTCATTCGGTTCGCTCACGGTGCTCTCTTCGGCCACCTATAATTTCAGTGGCATGTTCGCCTTGCGCTGGTTCCTGGGCATGTCCGAGGCTGCATTCTTCCCGCTGGTGATCTATTACTTGACCACATTCTACCGTCGTGGTGAGCTGGCTCGTCGCCTGGCTGTTTTCTACGCTGCGTCGAACATTGCAAACGCTTTCTCCGGACTTATTGCGTTTGGAGTATTCCAGATCAAGGGATCCCATATCCCCAATTGGCGCTATTTGTTTATCATTGAGGGCGGCGTCACTGTTCTCTTCGCTGCATTTGCCTTCTTCTATCTCCCACGGAGCGCCGCCGAGGCAAAGTTTTTGTCCGAGGAGGAGAAGGCGCTAGCTTTCCACCGAATTCAAGTCGACTCCAGTGCGGTGGTCAACGAGGAGTTTAGCTTCCGCGAGGCCCTCGGTATCTTCAAGAGCCCCACTACATACGCCTTCTTGTGCATTGAAATCTGTCTCGGTGTGCCTTTGCAGGGTGTCGCGCTCTTCATGCCGCAGATCATCGCGGGATTGGGTTTTCCCACCGTCAAAACCAACCTGTACACCGTTGCACCCAATGTGACAGGAGCAGTGATGTTGCTAGTGCTCGGTTTCTCCTCTGACTGGACCAGACTCCGATCGCCATTCATTGTTCTGGGCTTCCTGCTCACTTTCTCCGGGTTCATGATCTACGCATCCATTGACGATGTCCCAGCAAACATCCACGTCGCTTACTTCGCAACCTTCATGATGACCTGGGGAACGTCCGCCCCATCTGTGATTCTCAGCACCTGGTATAATAACAACATCGCCCACGAGGGTCGCCGTGTACTGTTGACGAGTATCGGCGTGCCATTGGCCAACTTGATGGGCTTAGTGAGCAGCAACTTGTTCCGGAAGCAGGATGCGCCTAAGTATACTCCCGCACTAATCAGTGTTGGTGCATTCGGTGCTACTGGCGCTTTCTTGACGGCTTCTCTGGCACTCTACATGTGGCTAGATAACAAGCGACGTGACCGTCGTGATGGAACCACGATCCGGGCACGGGATATTCCAACGGAGCGAATGAGAGATGGGCCTGCATCTGCTGAGTTCCGATGGTTTTTGTAAAAGCAAGGTTGAAACATCACATCTATATCTAGTTAGGCGAAATGAATATACATCTGTCCATAAGCCTCATGTTCCTAATCTCGCTGACACATACAGTCTAACTTCATATTAGGGTTACCTACATCCATCCATATCTGATTCCAAGATAACTATAACCTCCGTCGTCCAAGAACCCCCACACCCCCACGCCCCCCAACTCTGGTGTATCAACTCACTATTCTTCTCGTGTTAGATTAGATTGCATCAAGCTATTGGTTCACATAAACTCTCCACTGCTCAAATCGGAACCGAC
This sequence comes from Penicillium roqueforti, assembly GCF_015533775.1. Classification (NCBI taxonomy): domain Eukaryota; kingdom Fungi; phylum Ascomycota; class Eurotiomycetes; order Eurotiales; family Aspergillaceae; genus Penicillium; species Penicillium roqueforti. The sequence goes on from NW_024067601.1 coordinate 142,487, forward strand.
TCCTTAATATAAGCATTGCGAGGCATTCCTCGGCATGCCGGCGCTCTGCTGATGGTGGTACCTGGTGGGATCACGAGCAGCGCGCTGGAACGAGCGTGGTGTCGCCATCTCGAGTACGAGGCGTTTATGCTTCTATGCAGTTGCTGAGGTTACGGTCAAACCGAGGCATGCTTAACTGCAAAGCCAGACTGCCTGGTGATTGTCTATATGTGCACGACTCGACGAAATGCGCGTTGGACATATCATCGAGGGATTCTTCGTCGGCCGAATGTGTGTCAGAGTCGGCAAAGAGTCGGCATAGAGAAATCGAACCTCCAAAAGCAAGGGGTACTCCCTTGCAATCATCACAATCCTCTAAATACCCAGCCATGGATATGGGCCTCGCGTGCGAATTAGGGTGGTGCTGGTAGTCCTACCTGTGGACCAAGGTAAAAAAGAATCCTGAAGCTCCCCCGGGAGGGTTCCTGGCTTATATCGATGTAGTTGAACTCGTCTGCAACATTTGTCTCTTGGATTTTTCTTTTGTGCGCCCGATCTGAGCTACGGGATCGCAGTCAGCGCCGAAAGTGGCAACCGAACCGACAATCTTCTAATCAGGTCTGACGTGATGGTCGCTTTCGAACACGCCCACATCCAACCAAGGATACTCGTAAGCCATTGCGGTTCCATCCAGCTCACCGCTGTTCAAGCTGACATGCACCGCCCCGTGTCACGTGGAGTGAGACTATATAATCATCCGAGGGCACACATTGTATTCCGCACATTGATTGATTTCAACAGCTTCATACCTCCATTTCCACTTCGTGTCCTATAAACAATGGCTTCCAATCCCAGTGAAGTGTCGCCTTTGCGGGTAGTCACTCGGCATATCACAGGTCACAACGAGAACGGGAAGGCAGTGATACATTCGTCGACACCGGCTGAATGGGTATCACTTGAAAAAGGCAAGATGGCATTCAATGTTGTTTATACGAGCCAATTCCCTCCGGATCTCAACAACGACGCGGACATCAAGACCCACGAGACATTGACACAATCCGGCCAGCTGGGACTCGTTAACCCTGGTGGAACCGTATGCCGCATTGTGGACTTCGCGCCCAACAACCCTGCTGTCGTTCACCGGACGCAGAGCCTCGACTACGGCGTGGTACTCGAGGGGCAGGTTGAAATGATTTTGGAAGATAGCGAGCCAGTCATCATGAACAGAGGAGATGTTGCTGTGCAGCGGGCTACGATGCATGGATGGCGCAATACCAGCGGGACAGAATGGGCCCGTCTCCTGTTCGTGCTGCAGGATTGCAAGAAATTGACGGTGGCTGGGAAGGAAATGGGAGAAGATCTGGGAATTGGCGCTGGGATAATGAAGCCAAGTGGCAATCAGGAGTGAATGATAATTCGACAATGAGATTCGACACCATTAGAGCCCTAGGGCTCTATTGAACTTTGATAACTACCTTACCAAAGTGGCTCCCGCTTTCCAGAAATCTGAATGCTTCCTTGGAATCGGCAAATGAAAAGACCCGGTTAACTACTGGGTGAATCTGATTTTCTTCGTAGAACCGTATCATCTCTTCAAACCGATCCTTCGGGCCGTTGATAATTCCTTTGAGGGTGACCGTCCGACGAAGAGCCAGCAGATTGACGTTCAAGCGGTCCTCATCGGCATCTATCTTGCCTGAGACATAGCCAATGCAGTCGATCAACCCCCCAAAAGCGATGCAATCAAAGCTCTTCCGCAAGGTTTTAGCGCCACCAACTTCCAAGATGATATCAGCACCGTGGTTCTCAGTCACCTTCATCACTTCGATTTCCCAGTTGGGGTTGGTGCGGTAGTTGATGGTAAAATCGGCGCCTAGCTCTTTAGCCTGCTCCAATTTAGCATCAGACGAGGAGGTGATAATAACTGTTTGCAAGATCAGCGATTAGGTCTTATAAGCGGTAATAATCCGATTGCCCACCCTTCGCGCCAGCGGCCTTCGCAATCTGTAGTCCGGCAATAGCCACACCACCGGTTCCCTGGAGTAAAATATATTCATCCTTCCCGCCGCTCTGCCCCATCGGTCGCAAACCATTTATAGACATCCATGCTGTGACTGAAGCGATGGGAAGAGTAGCCGCCTCCTCATCTGACATGAAGCTAGGCGCTTTCACCAGGCCGTAATCAGGGAACACGCGGTGAGTTGCAAGGACACCATTCTGCGGCAGCCCCAGGCTCCTGGCAAGCTCCTTCTCAGTCACCTGGCCAGTTTGATGATCTGGCAGGAAAGTCGAAAGCACCCGGTCGCCGACTGTCCACTTGCTCACGCCAGATCCAACCTGTGTCACTACCCCACACATGTCCGAGCAGGGTACGATGGTGGCATCCTGGTTGGCTGTTCTGTGATGCTTATACTCGCCGTTGGTCACTTTGAAAGACTTTTTCAGCATATGTCCTACATGTTTATTCTTGGTGGGCGACTTACCTTCCACGTCGCGGTAGTTCAGAGAGACAGCACGGATCTCTACCAAGACTTCGCTCGGCCCTGGTACGGGAACGGGAGCTTCGGTCCGGCTAAGGCTGTCAATTCCCTTCAAGGGCGTGATCCATTGCTGAACGGCCATTGTCTACCAGCTTAGTCGCAGAACAGATGCAATTTAATGAGCACAACAACTTGGGAAATGGAGGCTATAAATCAACATGGGGAAATTGGAGACGGATCCACCTCACTAGTGATGAGTAATCGGGGTGTTCGACCAGCCTCCTCTCTAAAGCTCCAGGGCTGCTTTCTTCCTGGCGGTTGAAGACCAGACAGAGATCTTTAAGTGCTGATCCCGATCTTTTGGCCTCTTTCCGCACGAGAATAGAAAGTCTGGAAAGCAACTGTGAGCACCTGAGTCCACATTAGACCGTGCAGCGGGGTCTATCTCCGCCAAACTCCGATGGCATCTCTTCTTCAACACTCACAACTCTTTTCAAAATGGGCGACCCATCGTCTATAGTTTCGCAAGATCATTTGCATGAAATTCCAGGTGTGTAACTCTCCGTGTCGGTGTTATCAAGTTAACTCGTCCTCGCAAGCTCATTTCCACCGATCACCGGTTGCCCACGCCTGCCCGCGTTTGCCTCAAGCCATCGCCCATCGGGGATTCAAGGGCCAATATCCCGAGAACACTATATTGTCAATCGATGGCGCCATTCGGGCAGGAGCTCAAGCCCTCGAGCTTGACCTTCATATTTCCCGCGATGGAATCGTGGTGTTATCACACGTAGGTGCATACACCCGATCTAGAACTACGCTCATCGATCCAAGGATGCAAGCCTCATGCGCTGCTACGGTATTAAGAAGAAGGTCAGCGAGTGCGACTGGGAGTATTTAAAAACTCTGCGAACTATACAAGCTCCCCATGAACCGATGCCCCGGTTGGCCGATGTGTTAGAATACCTAAGACAACCAGGTCGGGAGAATTTCTGGATGTTGCTAGACATAAAGGTAGGTGGTTCTCCCCGATTCGCACATCATCATTCATTAACATAATCAACTTCTCAGCTCGCCAATGAACCCTTCGCCATAATGGAACTGATTGCCAAAACCATCGAGTCAGTCCCTACACCCGCGGGCGGCCCCGACTGGCAGCGACGAATCGTTCTCGGCTTCTGGTCTTCACGATACCTCCCCGCACGAGCAAAGCACTTGCCACTGTGTGCAGTGACACTAATCTGCGTCGACGTGAGCTATGCTCGCCAATTCCTACAAGTACCCCTTATATCCTTCAACATCAACCAGAAGATCCTGATGGGCCCACTAGGACGGGGGTTTTTGGATGAGGCGCGCGCAGCCCGGCGTAAAGTCTATGTCTGGACGGTGAATTCGCCGAACCTAATGCGTTGGTGTATCCGACACGAGATCGACGGCGTCATCTCCGACGAGCCCGGTCGATTCCGCCAGGTCTGCGATGGGTGGGAGAAGGAACATTCGGGTGTATTGGGTGTTCCAAATCCCAGTTTAGACCGCATCACTGTGAGACAACGTATGGAGATCATCGCGGTGGCGCTTTATGTCATTTGCTTCGGCTGGATCATGAAGCGTGTGTACCTCTATCCGGTTGAGCCACTAGAGCTTGAGAATCACAAGTCGAAATGATTGCAATGGTATATCAATGTTTACGATATAATGAGGCATGGATTTAGGTTATTTGATCAAACTTAGAACACACATTATGTCTTACGTCCATTAAACTTGTAAACGGCGGCCCTGTGAATTGCCTTTTCGAGTTAGTTTTGCCTCCGAGGGTTTAGCGCATCAATACGCCGTCTCGTAGCCTCCCTTCAATACTCCCGATATAAAAGACCCGTCTTCCCTGCTCTTCCCCCACACCCACCGAACTATTGACCGCACATCAGCCCATTATGCCAGCTGGGAGACCCACTTGCCGGGCACATTCCGCAATCCGATTGGCAGATCACACATCAAACGCAAGCATTGGCTCGAAAAGTACTCCATAGACTAGATTTGCGTGGATTCAGTAAAGAATCACCATACTTGTTCGCTTTCCGTCGTAGGTAGCGTAGCCCGTAGATGCCGTAGATTACCGATGAAGATCAGTTAGATCAGAATTTCACATTCTTTCCAGTATCTTACTGTAGACGACATTCGTCAAGCTGTTGACAAACTCGGCGATGTATCTGCTCACGGCGTAGTCCGTCTCACAGAAGCTTTGTCGAGGTCAGCAAATAAAGAATGCGCAAGATGGTATACTGACTTAGCGTTCGAAGTTGGAGCGCCCCAGAAAAATCTTTCAGAGTCTATAGCGTTCATTTTGGAGTTGGCCGAAGTGCAGGAAAGCGGTGGTAGAAAGATGGTATGATGGAGAGAGTCGGTTCCAACATTGAGTTGGCCGTAGTCAGCCCCCATTTTTCTGCAGTCACTCCGTACATTGGGGGCGGAAGCCGTTCTTTGTTATGGATCCATACTTGTATAACCAGCACGCCCTCCTTTTGTTTCTGGTTTCCTAGCCTCCTTCATATGGAACCATCGGGAGTTCATCATGTCCCAGTCCAATAGAAGCAAAAGCGTGGGATTCTACCTCGCCTTCCTATCCCTCTCATTGCACGCCTTCACGCATGCCCTGGAAACTACAACTATTTCAATATCCCCCGAGGAGCTGCATGATGCGTCTAATTCGCCGCAGAGTATTCAAAATGACGTAGACAAATCATTATTTCATCTCAATTGGTTGGATGATTATCTATCCCGCAGCGTTAAGACCGCAGTTAGCAGGAAGAATAGACCTTCAACGTGTGATCGCTGGCAACCAGGATGGATACAACCACTCGCTCAATATAGGTAAGGTTTCTTAGACGGTCCGAATACTACCGCCGACCACAGACTTCCTGTGGTCCCCGTCGGACTCGGAAGCCGCCGCTCTCGGTCACATCCACATATACCCATGCCCTCCATTCAATGAGAGTCATGTTCCGATGGCACACTTAGTCGCCCGTAAAGCACAGAAATGCCATAAAGGCGAGAGATCACCGTATTGCGGGCGGGCAAAAAAGGGTCGGTTGAGGGCCGCTGCACGTCTAAAGTTACGGGTGGAAATGCAGCCGTTTCTGGCCTCAAAAGCGGTCATTTTCGGCATCAATCTCACAGGTCCTCATATTCTAGTTGTAAATCATGTACAAGAGATAATCCGCCAACCAAACACCGAGCCGATAGAGAGTACATTAGAAACATTTCGGCATGAAGAATCAACAAATACACCACCGCGAATGATGGCCCAAAAATCACAAAACATGCCAATGGGGCATTTTCGATGGATGCAGATGTAGGATAGCCCTGATGTAGAGGGGAAAACAAACGACCAACACCATTGCCAGCGAAAGCCAAATGGGCGAGATAGCACAGAGGGTATATCGCGATATATAAAGGAATGAAGAAAGTGGAATACAAACCGCGGTAGATATGCGGAAAAAAGGAATGTGCAACTCAGCGTTTTGCAAGATTTCACAAGAAAGAAGAATGACAAGCACGGTTTGCTCAAGTCATCATAAGCTTAGTAGTCCGTCGTTCGGGGAATCGTCCTCCACCACCAGGGGGGAATGGGGCACCGGGGTGGAGTCCGGGCCCAGGCCCAGGCCCATATCCAGGTCCGTGTCTTCCACCAGGCGTATGGTATGGGCCTGGTGGGTACTGGGCCAGGGGAGATGGAGGTAGTGTGGGGCGGAGACGACCAGGAGGACCAGGAGGACCAGGGGGTGGCGGGTGGGAGGCAGCAGCGGCTCGGCGAGCATCTCTTTCGCAGAAGACTTCGCCATTCCACTCGAAGTAGTCGCCCTTGAGAAGGATATGACATGTACGACACTGCAAGCACTGGGTGTGGAATCGACGGCGATCAGACCGTGCAGGGTTCCGCTCGACGGTCTCCAAGTAGTGACCCTCGATGCCGGTGTGACAACCGGCGCAAAGGGACCCGTTGCGCTCGTGGTAGTGCTGCGCGCAGAAGGGTCGATTGTTGAGGACGTAGAAATCGACCGTTTGGAAAGGAGAGTGGCACTCAAAGCAAACGAAACAGCCACGATGGTATCGACCTGTGAGACGTCCGTCCGAGGATGATATCGATTTTCCTGTGATTATCTCATTGCAGCCTTTACACTTTCCCTTCGAACGTGTCACGGACCGGGTGGGTGTCGGTGGCGTTTGTGGCTGTGCTTGTGGTACGGGTGCTGTAAATGAGCGTTGTGCTGGTGGCTTCCGGGGGATCGATTGCTTGGGTTGTGCTGGGAGCGAAGTCGGAGGCACATGTTTCCTCTCTGCAATCAACGACAAGCCATCTCGGTTGATTGAAGGGTCGGTGGGTGAATCCGGGCTGAAGAAAGCAGCCGGAATAAGAGGGACATCGCCCATGGTGCTCGGTATACTGCCAGGTATTTCTAGAACAGTCTCTCGGGTCCGAGCGGGCAGTTCTTCAACCAAGGGTGACAGATTTAGCGGATCGGAGGGTTTGTGTCGGTTCAAGCTGACATCGGAAGGAACACTGGACATGGAACTACCACTGCGGGCATCGGAAGGAGATGAATCGGAGCCAGAGCTTTCAGAGTGATTCATTTGCTCTTCCAGACCGAGAGCTCGAGCGAAACTAGTGACGGAAAATGCACTCGTCGTACTCGCGTTAGAGCTTTTCCTTGGTGCATCGTTACCTAGCTCTGTCGTCGCTGCCGCAGGGTGGAGGTTCGCAGGATTGAAAGCGACATATTTGGTATTATCCTGGAATTTGGACGAAGGAGGTTCCTCCGGGAGATCATCTAGTCCGGTAATCGGGCTTTGGGCTTCTGGAATACCAAAGTCGAATCCACTGGCTTCTTCCTTGCTAATCCGGGATCCCGCCGAGAGGTTGGAATCACGGGAGAAAGAGGATTGATTGGGGGTGCGGAGAGGTGCCAGTGGCATCGGTGGGGTATCGTCCATAAACGACCGGAAACCACGCGAAAGGCTGTTGGATGATGATCTCGTTGTAGAACCGCCGTAGCGACTGCTAGCCAAAGAGGTCCGATAGCTGCTGTTGCTCACCGCCGACTCCTCCCTGCGATGGTTCTTATCCGGGGACATAGGTGGCATTGGACTAGGTGGAAGTTTTATATTCTCTGGCATCAAGCTCAGCCCTTGTCCCTGCGACGAAAGTGGTGGCCGTGGTTTAGGCGCAGTCCGATCCGTCATTGGACTCGGTGTCCTCACTTCAGTCGGCGATCTGTTTCCAGGCATGGGGAATGAGAAGACCGAATCATCGGTCAGACTGTGCTGATACGGGCGCACCGTAGATGGAGGTACTGGACTGGCAGGGAGAGGTGGTAGATGGAGATTGTTAACTGGTGTCGGCATACTGGGCTGCAAGAATGCTCGATCTATATGTAAGGGTCAGTCGGGAATCCCTCCAGCTTTCCACATGGCGATTTGAGACATACTTGCAGCGGAGGAGTCTATAGCCGGCGGCCTCCCTCGGCCAACCTTTGCCTCTATGAAACGGTCCGATTCGAATCCTGCCGATGAAGGCGGTGATGGGATAGGTGCAACTGGAGCAAAAGTCAGCATGTAGACTTCCCCGGGGCCATATTGGATATTCAAAGCCTACCGAACTCATTTCGAATGCAGGTATGATCCCCCATAGAGGAGATCTCGACGTTGCACCCACAATTGGAGCATTTGATGGTGGGCAACATGCCCATGTTCATTGAAGCCATCAAAGATCGTGAACATCGAATTCAGTGGGCCATATCCCCTCGAGATATGGGGAAGACTATTCTAGAGCAAGTCCGAAGAAAAGCTGAAGTTGAGATCTCAAGGAGAATTAGCGATTGTGATTGTATGGGGGACTGCGCTTTGTGCCAGACCCGGAAAACACGCTAGTCTAGTTAGCGTCTCCAGTGCGGAAAGGGGGTGCGTAACTGTCTTCAGGGGTTACATTGGGAGTTACGGAGTACTGAGGTTATTATAAGATACTGATATGAGATATTGTGCGATATGAGTGCCATATTGCCTATTCTATTTACAGATATACCGAGTGCGTTGTTGTAATAATAGCCCTTGAAGTGTCTCTATACCACTATATCCACTAACATCACTAAATCCATCCATTCTCCCAAACCGCCAGTGGAGCCCAAGGAAATGCGTGCACAGGGAACATACGCACATCACGGAAAAAGAGACACAGCTTGCAATGCGACTGGTCCGTACCTAGTGTCTGATCCTCCACTAGCACCAATCACATTTCCCGGGTGAATGTTTGAGACTTGCAATCATTCGATCGGCGGGTTATCTCTCGATCTGCAATTTTGAATGGATTTCGACACAAACAGTGCAATATCAGACTTCCTTCTGGCAGACAGGCCTGATGGGATTATGTGGCGATATTCCAAAGGTTGTCGGGATATTCCTAGAAGACGGCAAGGAAAAGAATCAATTTGTGGTTTTCGGCGATCCGCGGGGCCCTTTTTTCTTCCATCCGAGCCCGCTCCTATTACTGGCCACTACTTCCCACTCAACGCCACGGATCATGCAAGACCCTGAACTTGGCCAAAAGTAGAAATACGTATTCCATATTTCATACAACATACAACATACGTACCTTGTTGGTTACGCTGCTACCATTTAGGTAGTTGCAAGAATTAACGCGCCAAGCCCGGGTATTTTAATAGGAACCATAACAACATGTACATATATGTAGCTTAGCGTACCTACACTAGCGCCTATCTCGCTTTCATCGCTTGCCCCAGGTGTCCCAAAGCTGTCCCTGGAGGGCATGGGTTGGCCAACCATGAAGTGTATCCGTTTGGATAAGAACCTGGATCAAGTGGTCCTGTTCATGTGGGTCCGTGAAACGATCGCCGCCTGTGATATTGGTCAGCCTCGTTTATACTTACTAGAAGATGTTGAAAATAGTTTCGGATGCTTACAGAGATGGATGGCCATACAACCGACAACCATGGCTGGGGGTACAGAGGCATTGGATAATGAAGCGCCACATAATGTCCAAACCCCCCTACGGATATGATCCTGAACCACCTGTCAGTCTCCGCTTGAGTATTGAAAGTAGATTGGAAGGTCCACGGGTTACTGGGACACTTACATCAGCCTCCTGTATCAGGCCTCTGCGCAGAGGTCCAACTGTTGGCAGAGTTGGGTCATGCACAGAAAGCAGAATCTGGGCAAGATCGATATATTGATTGCCGATTGCTATCATCACAAGCGATCAGCCTCGGTTCATATCTCGAACGGTTTCCAAGATATATCGCCGATACGTACCGTGCCAGGGACAACTGTAACGAATATCGGGGAATTCAGTTCCCACCACCACATCTTCACCCACGAAATAGGGGTCGAAAGAGTTCGGTCGAGTCTCACTCCATTGCTGATTATGTGCCGTAAGCTCTGCATGCACAGCCGCTGAGCGAGGTCCCTTCCCAAAACAAAATACCAGAACGTGGGCACAATGAGTGATTGCTTGATTCGCCCATGCGCAATCACCTGCATCAGAGCCCAGCGAGTTAGAGTGGAAATTCAAATCAAAGGACCTCAAATCAATGTCTGGGGCCTGATGGAGGCTAAGGGAATTGTATATCTCCTGGCGTAGGCCACTCCAGTAGACAGCCTGCCGGAGACTCGGGGTTGTAGTCATCATTGATGGACACCGTATGAAAGCCTTTGTCCCGAAGGAGTGGCCTCGAATATCGGACCCCGCGAGTGGTACTATGATCATCGTTAACTGGCTTCTTGACACATGTGCGAAGGGATCCACTACCCACCATCAAACTCTTCCAGCAAGCGTAGGATTACAGTAGCAGCCAATAAATCATCATCCATCGTAACACCGTGGTCATCCAGCGCGGGAATTAACTTCTCCAGGCATGCTTGATAGTAATTATCCGACACAAAAGGGTCAAACCCTGTTGTGCGATTCAAATGACGAGCTGACATGGCCAATATTGCATTAAATAACGTCTCGCAACGGCGTGCTCGGTAAGGGATATGGATGGCAAAATGCTGCTGGCGATCCGTGCAATCAAACTTGATATTATAGTCAGAATGCCGCTCACCATACAGAACAAAATATCATCACTTACGAACGGTGCAACCTTTTCAACAAAATGCCGCAACAGCCGCGCTTCCTCGGGATCTCTCAAGGGCCATGGCCGCCGGTGTGATCGTTCGGGTGTGCTCACCACCTGCAGTGTTGGCGAGATAGCACTACTCCTCGTATATACTTCATAGTTTGGGGAATCATGTTGCGGCAAAGGGGCGGTATATGAGGACCCGGGAGACAGCCTTTCCGGTTTAGGAATAGAGTCAGCATGACTATGCAAATTCCCAGGTGACAGCACATTTAGCGTCGTTTGAGTCGAGTTATCCACCTGGCCACTTCCGTTTTCTAGTACAAAGTCAACTAAATAACGGTCGAATGTCAGACTAGATCTCAAGGAAATCGGATGGAATCTAACCTCTAGGTGGTGGCCGAAGCCAAACTTGGTTGCTAGGAAACTTAGTACGCGTTGTCCGACCCTTTGCCTGTCGGAACTTCGTCTCTTTTTTACTTCGAGCGCATTCCCGACCTGTGCGAATGCATCGGCTGCATTGCGGCAAGATGCCGTCGCCTATGACAGTTAGAGAGCTGGTTCCCGGGGGTGGGATGGTAGTATCACATTTATGATGAAGTACACGACATGGATCGCTAAATATTGTCAGTGTCAAGTCTCCAAAGCGCTATGGTCATTTAGGCGGCTTACCAGCATTGGGTGTTCTTCGCACCGGGCATGATGGAGATGTTGAATTTCTTCACAACTTCGGGGAAGTTCCCCACTGCGGGGATTTAATTCGGTGCCACAATATCGACAGTGACACTTCTCGAGATCTTATCGAAAATAGGGCTAATTTATAACTCCATAAGTACCTACATAAGTATTTTGCGAAGGACCTGGTTCCGAAAGTAGTATTAGGAAATTTTGCCCAACGCCAATATATACTCACGAGCCCAAATGTAAAAAACGTCACGTCTTTGCGGTTCATATGAGCTTGATGCCATAATAATGCTTTCACCATGCAAGTAACGGTGGCGAAGGCTGGCTTTTATATCGATGCATAGTACATTCGAGTTTGCCCTCAGAGCTGCCAATACCTTCCGTGCAGCATGGCCCTGCCGGACCAGCCAACGGGGTGACTCGGGCACCACGCGTGCTAGCTAGTAATACTTCCGATTGTCAGAGGCATAGTAGCTAGTTGACCACCAGTGCCTAGACCTAGGATAACTCGTGATACTACCAACTGGGAAAGGGGAAAAGAACTAGCCATGAGGAAAGCCCCGATCATTTTGCGTCACTGAAGTGAGTATGATACTTCGCCGACGCCCAAGCACATCAGCCAGCCCAATGTAGATGATGGTCCCCAAGAAACCACCTGCTGCATATAGGGCACCACAGTACCCTGCATAATCGATTTGTGATATTTTGTAATAGAAACGGGAGTGGGATTTACAGGAATACTTGGTCAACCAGAAATAACAGCAATATGGATATCTTCATGAACTGCAGACAAGATTTGTTTCAAAGAAGGCCGGAATATGTTTTCGCAGTAAAAGACTTTTGAGACGCCCGTTCAATAACAACGGAGACATAAAGCAGCAACAACACAGTTTAGCAAGACAAAAAGACAAATGATACAAGTATACATGGGAAGCGACACGACCAGACAGTGGACACAACATTGCTAAGGTCGGTGACCCTAGGAGTTGAAATGGGGAACCCCTTTCAAAAGTCCCCTGGCATCCCCATTTTGCGCGGAAGTCGCGAGTGTTCTCGTTGCTGGAACACCTGGCGAGAGTTTGCAGTCTTGTAGTAATCGATGGTCCTTACCAAATCCATTTTGGAAAAGGACTCGTCGTAACCATCGACATCATCCGGCGAGGATCTGACGACAGCTACATCGCCCTTCACGGTTCGTCCCAGGCATTGACTGGCAAGCTTGTTCTTGGGGAGGTTGAAACCGGCCGATTGATACATGTAGTAGTACCAAGTATCAATGTTCTTCTCGGGATAGAGTTTTCCAGCCTCATCAGCCTGCGGCCAGCCAAGCCTTTCCTTGAGCTCCTTCATTTCGAGGCCCCAATTTCGGTAAGAGTTGAGGTGGAATGGCTCAATGTAGGCCGCATTAGACTGATCAGGAAGCAGTGGTATGGAATTGTAGGACCACAGCTGAGCTTGTGGCCTTTGAAGTCGGCCTTCTGGCACTCTCTGCCGCAGTGCCAGGCTTTAGGTTGGGTGGCTCACATCCTGCGCAGGCCCAAATGCCAGTTTTGGCACATCCTGGTGTGACACAAGCTTTGACGGTCATTGTGAGGAAGGCTGATAGAAGTAGACGGGTTGAAATTTCGAAGGTATTGCTGCTGTGGGGCTCTGATAACATCTCGAGATCCATTATCGTGGCGGATTCTACTCCGTACTCCGTCCTCGAGATAATAAAGTTGGACACCCATACAAATTGTAGGTACCTGCTCTGCTGTCTTGCTACTATGTGAGTTTAGCACAAAGGCGGTGTGGATTTAGAAGCCTATAGTTAAGCATTCAATTAGGAATGTTTGCCTAAAGTTCAGCGTAGGATGTGAATAACTAATTATTCCAAAGGACCACAAAAAGGGGTAAGTTTATCTGACAATATCCTAAAGTTCTAGGTAAGGTTATAGGTCTACCTAGGTTAATCAGGGCTATGTCTCCCAACCTGTGCTCGGCAACCATTTACTCTCTATCCTGCGCAATTCCTTTCTGAGTCCAGGATAATCCACATATAATATGAAGTGAATGATCAGCTATCAAGAAAAATAAAACTTCCAATGAAGCAAAATCCAATGCCAAGCAACGTTCCAAGGTTGAGCGTATGGCTGACCGCTATTCTGCCCCGCGGAGTCGACCCCTCCGATGTGCAGTGCAGATGTGCAGCACGGTTCAGCCGAGGGCTCGTGTATGGGCGACGGATCGGACCACTACGACAAAACTAATTTTTGGCTCACCGCTCTAATCACCGCCTGTATGATTATGGTCTTGGGCCTGTATGTAAATTACTATTGCAACCTCTTCACATTTACCTCTAGTATACGTCTCTCTATAATTGCAGTACTATATTTAAGGGAGGAGAGTGTAGGGTTTACAGTAAGGTCATATGACCTAGAATAATATACTCTATATAAAATAGTCTTCACATTCATAAACCTACTACCAGAATTCACCGTCTTTTACAGAGTAGAATTCTACTAGTTCTGCCGATTTGAAACTCTTAGTCGGCAGTATATTTAATACGAAGGCGGTCTAGTGTGATACGGAGAGGATCGTATGGTTTCTATTAGGTTAGGTAAACCAACGACTAAGTACAATCTAGTATAGGAGTTAGGAGTACCCAAGTGTGCAGAATGGTCTATACGGGACCGCACGGGCGCAATGGTCATATAACAAGGCACGTGCTCGTACATGATCACATAACAGGGTCTGGGATCATACTAGTAAGACGTTTTCCTCCTAAAACACTTACTTATTAGCTTCTAATAGTCGTAATTAGTTTGCAATCTGTAGAACTTTTGGAGAGGGGTATTTTAATTAATTATTATCTTCAAATTTGAACTCAATACGACCGTTAGAAACCGAGTAATTAGAGAAAATGTAAATTGCTGTATACTCATTACAGCTGTGGAACAGCGTATGGCTAGCTGACTAATTTTCTGCCAGGCAGAAAATTAGTTTTGTCGTAGTGGTCCGATCCGTCGCCCATACTCGTGGCCTGACGTATACCCCGGTATGTTATAACCTCAAGTGCAATTGCAATGCAATGCTTGCGTTGTATTGAGAATTCAAATACAGTTATCACAAAATGTACAACCTAGACTGAATCACGTCACCGAAATTCGTATTTGGAAATAAATCCCTCGGCCAGGCAGAAGCCCGAGGCCGGAAGCGGACCTCGGGAGCCCCAGTAGCTGTCAGCACAAAAAAACTGGAGATTTATGAATAAGTTGCTGATCATAATGTAACTATGGACCCGAGAAGGTTAGTACCTTAGAGGACAAAGAAGTGGTGTTGTAGTCGGGAACATCGAAAAGGCCATCACTGCGGTATCGGCTTGACAATGACTTCTTTCGAATAGACGGTGAGATATAACCAATAAGAAGATCAATCGCCAACGAGAAGCTCTGGAGCTAAAAGGGGAAAAAAAGAAAAAGGGGGAAGCCGGGGGACGGGACAAGGTCCCGGAGACAGGCGGAGACACATAAAGTCACCATCATGCCACTTCCTCTTCTTCTCTCTTCCTCCCCTTCCTCTTCTCTCTCTATCCTCAATTATTCTTGTCCGTTTACCTTAGGTTCGTATAAACCTTGTCAGCAGGTCAGATCACTTCTCGTCGAGACAGTGGTCACATACAACCGCCACAATTTTCGCGACAAGTCTTAACTCGTGAGTGTCCCTGTTGCCTCTAGGAGGAGGCAATCGTCATCCAGAAATGCAATTGCTAACTGCTTCTTCAGGCGGCACCACCCGTTCAACGGCCGACGCTCATCCAACCGTGGAGGAGCATCGGACTGCGCACCCTATATCCGTTAAGGCTACGCTATCACACACACTACTATCAATTCGCCTATTCATCCCGCTGTGAACGCAATGGCCCCTCACGCTAGCTCGGATGCTGCCAATGGCGCGCTGAACGGGTCGGTTCGCCAAGAATCTTCCCTCTTTACTGTCCAGTCCCCCAATGTCGTCTATACCGAAGACGAGATCAAGTCGAAGTACGCCTATCAGACTACTGAGATCACCCGCACCGCGGACAACAAGTTGGTTGCCACTCCCAAGGCCACCAACTACAACTTCAAGGTCAACCGCAAGGTTGGCAAGGTGGGTATGATGCTGGTCGGTTGGGGTGGAAACAACGGTTCCACCGTAACTGCTGGTATCTTGGCCAACCGTCGTAATATCTCCTGGGAGACCCGCGATGGCAAGCAGACCTCCAACTACTACGGTTCTATCGTCATGAGCTCCACTGTCAAGTTGGGCTCTGATGCTAAGACCGGCGAGGAGATCAACATCCCCTTCCACGACCTGCTCCCCATGGTCCACCCTAACGACCTGACCATTGGCGGTTGGGATATCAGCAGCCTCAATCTCGCCGAGTCCATGGACCGTGCTCAGGTGCTGGAGCCCACCCTCAAGAACCAGGTCCGCAAGGAGATGGCCGAGATGAAGCCGCTGCCTAGTATCTACTACCCCGACTTTATCGCTGCCAACCAGGAAGACCGTGCCGACAATGTCATCGAGGGCGACAAGGCTTGCTGGGCTCACGTCGAGCAGATCCAGAAGGATATTCGCGACTTCAAGGCTAAGAACGGCTTGGATAAGGTGATTATCATGTGGACTGCCAACACTGAGCGGTACGCCGACATCATTCCCGGTGTCAACGACACTGCCGACAACCTGATAAACTCCATCAAGGCCGGTCATCTGGAGGTTGCTCCTTCCACCGTGTTTGCTGTGGCCGCGATTCTCGAGGACACTCCGTTCATCAACGGCTCGCCCCAGAACACCTTTGTCCCTGGTGCCCTTCAGTTGGCCGAGCAGCGTCGTGCTTTCATTGGCGGTGATGACTTCAAGTCTGGCCAGACCAAGATGAAGTCGGCTCTCGTTGACTTCCTGATCAACGCTGGTATCAAGCTTACCTCCATTGCCAGCTACAACCACTTGGGCAACAACGACGGCAAGAACCTGAGCTCCCAGAAGCAGTTCCGCTCTAAGGAGATCTCCAAGTCCAACGTTGTGGATGACATGGTCGCGGCCAACCACGTTCTCTATGAGAAGGATGAGCACCCCGACCACACTGTCGTCATCAAGTACATGCCTGCTGTCGGCGACAACAAGCGTGCTCTGGATGAGTACTACGCTGAGATCTTCATGGGTGGCCACCAGACCATCAGCTTGTTCAACATTTGTGAGGACTCGCTTCTGGCTTCGCCCCTGATCATCGATCTGGTTGTGCTCGCCGAGATGATGACCCGTATCAGCTGGCAATCCGACAGCGAGGGTGAAGACTACAAGGGCTTCCACAGCGTCCTGAGCATTCTCAGTTACATGCTCAAGGCTCCCCTGACCCCTCCCGGCACCCCTGTCATCAATGCCCTGGGCAAGCAGCGCTCCGCTTTGATTAACATCTTCCGTGCCTGCGTTGGTCTCCAGCCAGAGTCCGATATGACCCTTGAGCACAAGCTGTTCTAGGACGTCGTCCATGCTTCCCTAGTTTGATCATCTTTACGCGCCAACTATAGTCACTCGTTTGAAATAATACAAGCTACAATGCTACAACTATACTTCCTAGTTATTCAAAAAGCCGTAGATTTATGTAACATTTTCATTCTCTAGTTAAGCATATTGATCTCTTGATTCGTTGGTCTATTCATTAACCCGACCAAGGTCGGAGTAAGCATTCAAGGCCAACTGTCCACCAAGGTGCGCATACAAAATATTTCCACCCTTGATCTCCCCACGACGGATCATATCTATCATACCCGCAAAGCTCTTGCCTTCATAGACCGGGTCAGTAATAAACGCCTCCATCTTCGCCGCATACTCAATCGCATCCCAAGTCTGACGATCAGGAATACCGTAGATACCAGCATGGTACCGATCATCAAGGATAACATCATCCTCCGTAATATCATCGGCACTAAGCCCAATCTTCGCAGCCGTATTCTTCGCAATGCGCAAAACCTGCGCCCGAGTCGCCTCAACTGTCGCCGAAGCATCAATCCCAATAACCTTCCTCTTCGCATCCCCAGGATACAACCTCTCCAACAACTTAAACCCAGCAATCATGCCAGCAAAAGTCGACCCAGTGACAGCACACACAAGCACCGTATCAAAGAAAACCCCCATCTCCACCTCCTGCTGCCGAACCTCGAACGCCCACCGCGCAAACCCAAGTCCACCAAGGGGGTGGTCCGACGCACCAGCAGGGATATAGTAAGGCTTTTCCCCATCCGCCTTCGCCTGCTCCACAACCGCCTGCGCGGTGTTCTTGTGCTCGATGCCGAACCCGGACGGGTCGAGCCGCACATCCGCGCCCATCAGCCGCGACAGCTGGATGTTGCCCGTGCTCTCGTAGCCCGGGTCCGTCCAGTCGACCCAGTGCTCCTGCACGAGACGGGCTTTGAGCCCGGAGCGCGCGGCTACCGCGGCCACTTGGCGCGTGTGGTTGCTCTGCACGCCACCGATGGAGACTAGCGTCGTGCAGCCTTGGGCTTGGGCGTCGGCCAGCAGGTACTCCAGTTTGCGGGTTTTGTTACCACCGTAGGCGTACGCGGAGTTTAGGTCGTCGCGTTTGGCGTAGATGGTTACGAGTGGGTGGGGGTTGTTTTTGGCGAGATCCGCGGTTATGCGGGGGAGGGGGTGGATTGGTGAGGGGCCTAGCAGGAGGGGGGTTCGGGGGATTGTGGAGAAGGGGGCTGGTAGGGTGACTGGGTTTGGATCTGTCATTTTTGGGGATTGCACGGTGTTTTGGAGTGTGGTGGTATGGTTGTATGGTTGTAGTAGTGGTGGTGGTGAAGAGACTTGTTCTCCAGTATAAGACAGGCAAAGCAGAAGTGATAGACCGAATGTAGAGAAGGACTGAAACAGTTTGATTCAGTACACCCTGATATATTGTGGACTATATACCCCTCCCAGATATCGCCGCGGGCATCGCCGCGGCGAACGGGGTTGGGCCTAGGGTCTGATAACAGAAGACAGCCCCTCCTAGACTCGTCAGCACATGAATGGCGCTATATTCAGTCAATATACCACCTATCATAGGCCACCAGCTATGTTATACCGAAGTAGAACCGAGATTGGCGTCTTCATCCATAGCTCGTTGGTGCAGACATGGTGGGGTTCCGACTCTCGCTAGCAGAAGTATAAACCGCGCGGTAGGTATGTTTGACTCTGTCCCGCGGCTTTGATCTAGGTCAAGAGACGGTTTCGTATTTGCAAGGCTTTGAGATCTACCCGAAGAGAGGAAATAGAAGAAACAGAGAGAGGAAGGTCTCAAAAATCAACGACCGCCAGCCTGATGCGCTGGGACTTTGTTATGCTATGATTATGCGGTTTGAATCAGTTATCAGTTTACTTACCACGGTGTTGACATTATAGCCCTACAATTTGTTTCTTTGACAGATCTAGGGATATAGAAATCCATAGAGCTGACATCAGTAGGTCACCCTCAAGGTGCCGCGGGGTTGAGGACCTTGATGACAACCTCAGCCATACAAAGTTCCAAGCTCCCCCGTATATTGTACTCTTACTCTTGTTTAAAAAGACCCAAATCTAAGAAATAATTAAATTCATATTTCACATCAGTTATTTTTCATCGATTGGCAAACTATTGTCCTTATTGCATGTCGACGACGCAACGGACACAGTCACCCTCCTTCATCTGATCGAAAGCGGCGTTAATACCATCCAATGATTGGCGGTGAGTGATGAACTCGTCCACCTTGAGCTCGCCGTTGAGGTAGTCGTCGACGAGACCGGGCAGTTGTGTACGACCCTTGATACCACCAAAGGCACATCCCCTCCAGACACGGCCTGTGACGAGTTGGAATGCTGTGGCATGTGTTAGACCAGGAGAATATACACTGGGGGGTGAAGAATAGCGGGGGGGAACTTACGCCGAGTGGAGATCTCCTGACCAGCAGCAGCAACACCGATGATAATGCTCTCACCCCAGCCCTTGTGGCAGGCCTCGAGAGCAGCGCGCATGACCCCGACGTTACCAGTACAGTCGAAGGTATAATCACAGCCACCATCAGTCATCTCAATCAGGTGCTCCTGAATGGTCTTGCCGGAGAGCTTAGTGGGGTTAACGAAGTGGGTAGCGCCGAACTTGCGAGCCCAGGCCTCTTTTCCATCATTGACATCAACAGCAATGATCATACCGGCCTTGTTCTTGACCGCACCCTGCACAACCGACAGACCAACACAGCCGACACCGAAGACAGCGACATTGCAGCCCTCCTCGACCTTGGCAGTCACGACAGCAGCACCGTAACCGGTGGTGATACCGCAGCCGAGCAGACAGGACCGATCAGTAGGGATCTTAGGAGTGACCGCGACGACCGAGATATCGGCCACGACGGTGTACTGGGAGAAGGTGGAGGTGCCCATGAAGTGCAGGAGGTCCTTGCCGCGGGCCTTGAAACGGGAGGTACCATCCGGCATAACACCCTTACCCTGGGTAGCACGGATTTTACCACAGAGGTTCGTCTTGCCAGACTTGCAGAACTTGCACTCGCGGCATTCAGGGGTGCTACAATTGTCAGTGGACCGTAACGCCGAGATCGGAGCCGAAAACGTACTAGAGAGCGACAACGTAGTCGCCCACCTTGACGGAGGTCACACCCTCGCCAATAGACTCGACAATACCGGCGCCCTCATGACCGAGAACAACGGGGAAAGCACCCTCTGGGTCCTTGCCGGAGAGAGTGTAGGCATCTGAGGGATGTCAATAATCATGGCTCTGATAGATCGGATTTTTTTCGGCAATTTATTTTATAGGGCGGGGTTGATGGCGGGGCTTACCGGTATGGCAGACACCAGTGTGGTGGATTTTAATGCGCACCTCACCAGCCTTGGGGGGAGCGACCTCGATATCCTCAACGGACAGAGGCGCACCGGCTTCCCAGGCGATGGCAGCCTGTCAATTTGTTCAGCAATATTCATGACTCACAGATTCGAGCTGTGCTGGTCGACGTCATATATGCGGGGCGGTCGGATCGAGCTTACCTTGCAAGTGATTGTCTGTAGATTTCCGAGTTAGCAAGGTTATTCAGTTAAAAAGAAGAAGGAAAAAGTAATTTACCTTTCCTACTGTACTGGCCATTGTGCTTATTGATTTCTAACGCGAATACTGTTAGCAATTACAGGAATGCCAAGGGGGAAAAAAAGGACTCACATCAAGAATACGACGGTGGTGGAAGAAGAGAAGAGGAAATGACGGGCTTTTGAAGGAGTGGGGGGTGGATCCGGGAATGAGGGGAAAGATAAAGCATCAAATATTTGAGAAGTTGGAGATCCGGACAGCTTCCAAGTCCCCTCATATGTTTCTCCTCACTTGGGGAAATGCAGTACGATAAGGCATTTCCGAATAGAAAAACGCGTGATCGGGAATGCTCCCGAGCTCCGCGGGAAAAGGAAGGTGTATACATCCTACCCTGTATGTCCGGATGCACTATACGTATATAATAGTATTACCTCTCACGGTACGACTCCGACCGCATTAGTCGCAGAATAGTGGTATTCACCATCCGGCAACGCGGTTTATAGCATGGAATCGGAGTTTTACTGGAACATCGAATGTGTACGCCAAGGAAAATGAATAAACAAGAAAATACGCACCCTCGGGCTTCACAAGCCTAAATTGCATTGCTTTGATAGCAACAAAGGATCTATCTCGAGTTTGAGAAGACAAATATAATCCAAGCTGAGCTCTGATTTGCGAGCCCGGTCACGTACATCTCATTTCCCTTATTTGGTCAAGTCTTTTGTATTTTGAGCCCCGGGAGAGGAGAGTTAGATATCTCCCGTGCTAATCACTATTGTACACGGAAAGGAGCAGATCTTGTTCGCTTCCTCGCCAACAGGTCATCGACCATGTTATCATCCCTCTAAACCTCCAGATAAAGCCACTGTCGGGCCGGAGACAACCGGGTCGATCGAGCCGCATCGCCAACCACCCAATTTGTCGAATGCATGTTGCCAAAAATAAAGAATAGTCATCGACAATATGTTTCTTATTATCAAAATAGACTCTTAGTTTCCTCCCATGGAGCCGCTCTGCATCATGGCAGCATTCTGCTCCTGGAAGCGCTCGTTCAACCGGGCGGAGCTCTTGAGGTTCTTGTCGACACAGCGCATGATGCAGGTCTCCTCGCGGTTGATGAGGGACTTGGTGGTGAAGTCGTTGACACAGTCATCAAAGCAGCGCTGGACCATCTTGGAGTACATCTGAAAGAGAAGATGTTAGATCTTGAGCGTGGGAGAACACAGGTGGTTGATGGCAAGGAGGAACATGGGCAGAGGAATAAGAACTTGAATCTTGAACAATGAAGCTAGGAGATACATACAGTCATGAACTCCTTCATCTGCTTCCGCTCCATGCGGGAGGCGAACTCGCGCTGTTCCGCTGCGTTAAGTCTGTGACTTGAGTATTAGTGGCTTGCTCATAGGATGACCCTCAGGAACAATGGGATAGAAAACATAGCAAAAAAATTAAAGAGGGTTCAAAGGGTGTACTTACCCTTCCATTGTGATAGATGAATAAGATCAAGATGTTTTGATGGTAAGATGCTTTCAACAAGTCATTCTGTTAGCTGTCAGCTCCGCTGGTTCTGAGCTTCTCGGGTGCCGGATAAATAATAGCCCACGCGACTCAAAATGTTATGCCTTAGCTACTAGGCCATCAATTAATCAACATCTCCTCTCTTGGTAGTTGTCTAGCCCATAGGGCCTTCACTTCAGCAATTTTACAGTTTACCTAAAATCCAGGCCTGTGGGAGATCAATCTTCATAGAAATTGTACCAGCTAGATCGGTGTATTGTCATGATGCTTTGTTAGCTCTACGGTTCTACCTACTGTCCCGCAGGATAGTTTCTCCGATCGGATAAATATGCCAAAAACCTCGATGTTACAGTCCACGTGATATCTCAACGTCACCGATATTCCAACCTCACTTCATGACGCTATGGACAGCCAATCCCACCTCAATGACTTATGACTAGTCCAAGGGGTGAGCCATAGATAGAAAGATACAACCAAAGGCCGGAAAGATTATCTGGTTTAATCGTGTTATTTACACTTTTCGGTGATCCAGATGACGTATAAGATATCAAAAACTACATGTACCTAGAGCATGCATTCTGAAACGATCTCTGAAAAATAGGATGGAAATAATGCACAGACCCAAGGGTAGATATGATGCCTCGTACCCTGTACCTAAGCCACCATTTCCATAGATCAAGTGACAATGGATATGCTCTAAATGTATACTCCGTCGACTTTATTGGTCACGCTAACTCAAAAGGTCAAGCGAGTTGAAAAACTAGAAAAAAATGAAAATCGGTACCTGGTCCGGAAAATATGAAACCCGATATAAGCGACTGATCTCCAGTAAAATTATTCCTGAAAGGGTCCAGACACGTTCCAGACAATCCAAGACCCGTTGGTTCCAGACTACTCGCAGGCGGGGCCGGCTCTTCACATTTATGCTCGTAATTCTAGAAATTCTAGAAATTCTACAATAAGCTAGTATTGGGAGATCTGTATTTTACTCCATCGGGGTGTTTCTATGTAGCAAATGACAGAGAATTCCAAATCCCTAGAATATTGCGTACCTGCACTCCATACAATGATCCAATTCTATATGACAGGTGACCCTGACCCATCTTTAACTTGTCCCGGGAACCTTGGTTAGATTGTGCTATTCATAGTCTTATGTTCGCAAAAAGAATGAAAATCCCCCTGATCAGTAAGTCCCTGTCATTAAAATACAGAGAATAAACTCTGTCATATGTGTTCGGCTCTTGGCTCGTGCCCCCCCATTGACCCTTTCGAAACCCTGACCTCTTAGCCCTTTCGCATCCCTTCATCCATCAGACTTACATACTCACATCCCCTATTACTTTTCTTCTCAACTCCTTTGTTCTCAGGTTCTTATTCTCAAATCCCATCTCTGTTCTGCTTCGCCTCGGTAACGTGCCTGTGCTATTTTGGGCCCAGCCCCAGGATTTCCCACACGAGGGCGGTGACGCAGGGCCCCTTCAACTTTCCCGAATCCCTCGATCGACACACCCACCTCTTTGCGCTTTTTCGCTTCCCAGTATCTTCGCTTCTATCTCGAGTCGTCCTCCGGACTCGCCATGGTGACGGTCGGCAAGTCGCACCCGGGTGCTGACCCCGTTCACCCTCTCCCCACCTCACCCGATCCGGTCAGCGCCAACTCCCCACCATCAAAGCGAGATTTAGCTTCATGGTGGAAGCAGTTCAAACGGAGCACCAGAAAAGATGAATTGAAAGGTAAGCCATATCAGGTGAATGCGATATCAGAATACAGGCAATCGCGTAAATATTTCCTGAGCTACTCCGGCTCGCGGCGGTTCGCAATCCCCCTGAGCCTCGGGGTATACTCCCCTCGTCGCACAGGAGATGGTTGTTGCAGTTCAACATGTCGGAGCTGGGGACTTTGCTCGCTTTCCAATTGATTTGTTTAGGTTCTTTATCGTTTCTTGAACTGGTACGCTGACCCGTTTATCGCAGAGGAGGCACCCCGCGGCATCTTCGGGATTGCGCTCAATGTCAGCATCAAGTATGCCAATGTGGCAATCTCCTTGACCAACGACCACGGCGAGAGCTTCATTTATGGATACGTGCCGATTGTTGTTGCAAAGTGTGGAGTGTTTCTAAAAGAAAAAGGTTCGCATTTACCTTGCTGTACTCGATGAGTTAACGCTGACGTTTTTGGATAGCAACGGATGTGGAAGGCATTTTTCGTCTTAACGGATCAGCCAAGCGTATTAAGGACCTCCAGGAGGTCTTTGATTCCCCCGAGCGATATGGCAAAGGACTCGATTGGTCCGGATACACCGTCCACGATGCAGCAAACGTACTTCGCCGATACCTGAACCAGCTCCCCGAACCCATCGTACCATTGGAGTTTTATGAGCGCTTCCGTGAACCTCTGCGGATCTACCAACGACAGGTCCTAGAAGGCAAGAACACAACCGACGCCGATAAGTTCGACCACGCAAAGGCTGTTTCGACATACCAGAACCTCATCATCGAGCTGCCCCCATTGAACAAGCAGCTCCTCCTCTATATCCTCGATCTTCTCGCGGTTTTCGCCTCAAAGTCCGATCAGAATCGCATGCCGTCAGCTAATCTGTCCGCGATCTTCCAACCAGGCATGCTGTCCCACCCGCAGCATGATATGTCGCCGGAGGAATACAAGTTAAGTCAGGATGTGTTGATCTTCTTGATTGAGAACCAGGACCACTTCCTGTTCGGAATGAGCGGCACGGCTGCCGATGAGCAGACTGTGAAGGAGGTTGAGGCAGGGATTGCACGACCTCACCCCACCGTTCGACGATCGGTATCCAACGCTAGTGCGAACACGGAAAGCCATCGCAAGTTGGACAGTATCCGTCGAAATGTCTCCGTTTCGTCGCGCAACTCCCGCCATTCTAACAACACTCAAAGCCCTGTAACTCCCACCTCAATCACTGGCGGTGGTGGCGGTGGTGTGCACCGAAGCAACACCCTACCCTCAAAGATGGGCCCCGTTTTGACCTCTGCTCGTTATGCACGAGCCAATGACACTGGCTCGAACAACCCTTCCGGCCTCTCTGTTTCTCATCAAAGTTCTCGATCGAATAGTCGAACGCCATCAGTGCGCGAAGAGCCTGAGCAGCCTGAGCCGATCCCTGAGTCTGTATCTCATCCGGTTCCTCGGCCAGTCCCTGAACAGACCTCCGAGCAGCGTCCTGAGCAGCGCATCCCTAGTCAATCAACCGCATCATTGACTCCAGGCAACGTATATGTGCACACGTCAACCCATGGCCCATTGCCCCTGGCAACTGCTGAACGTCTTGTCATCAACGAAACTACCAGGCCACATGATAATCTCAACACGGTCGTCTCACCCCCGGTCACTTTACCCCCACAGGTTGTCACTCCGAGTCGTGAGCGTAAGCTTTCAAGTTTCTTCACGAAGTCACCGCCACCTGACTATGAACTGAGAGAACATCGGCAGCCGAATCGCTTGAAGAAGAAGCGCATTCCCGGTAGCGCAAGCATGAGCGCACAAAGCTCGACTAATTCACTCCATGCCTCGACTCCAGCTCACAGTGCGGATCTTGAACCTAAACACGAAAACCGGTCCGTGGAAGCTGCTGTTGGTGACACCACTCCGAAACCTCCAAATGCTGCGACACTCGGCAACCGGGAGAACCCCTTTGACTCGAACTCGGCTCTCGTAGAGGGTACTTTGCAACATCACACTGACCACTCTCTGCGACCTAACAAGTCGCGTACGCCCTCTATGAACTCACGCTCATCTTTTACTGATCAGTCCGATATGGATCAGCCCGATGATGTCACTCGCCATGAAAATCGTCGAAGTTGGCGATTTCATCGGTCTCCGAAGCGCACCAGCGAGCAACTTGGACTAGGTTTCGCGTCTCCACCCCTAGGAGCAACAAATCCTCGAGCCGAGCAAAGCACCACTTCAATCGGCAGCGGTCAATATCAAAGCACTGACCTCTCCAACCACCCATTGAGCTTGGATGCTGGCGTTCAAGGCACCTCTTCCGCAGGATCAGAGCCCGAGAAAAAGAGCCTGTTTGGAAAGTTCAAGGCGAAAGTTGCTCAAGTTCGGGATGGTGTTAAGGATGATCGCGAGCGCACAAAAAGCCCCACCCGGTCAGAGAACGAGCCGTCCCTCACCAACCGACCTCTTTCTCCAAATGCTACGGAGTCGACAAATGGCAATCATGCCTCGGTCGAAGTCCCACGTGAACAGCCCAAGGAAGAGCATATACGTTCGCCTGTGTCTCCATTGCCTGGCGCTGGTCTTCCTCCATCTATTCCCGAAGAGCCGCATAGCCCCGCAGCATCTGCGTCTGTACCTGTCATTGAACAGAAGGGGTCCGCTCAGCTGCCAGCTACCGAGTCCGTGTCCGCACCAGAGCCACCATTGTCTAATGAGATCTTGGAAGAGATCGCAGGACCGTCCACTTCGGCTGCTTGATCTACTTCAAAGTGCTCTCGCACAGTGTTTCCACTCCTCGCTCCCATCATTTTCATGACTGCTTTCATGATTGCTCTTCCACGGCTTGCACCTCTATCTTTTATCCAGTTGTGCGGGTTTTGTTTGACCATTTA
This sequence comes from Penicillium roqueforti, assembly GCF_015533775.1. Classification (NCBI taxonomy): domain Eukaryota; kingdom Fungi; phylum Ascomycota; class Eurotiomycetes; order Eurotiales; family Aspergillaceae; genus Penicillium; species Penicillium roqueforti. Next base: position 168,943 of record NW_024067601.1, read on the forward strand.
AAAGGGTATGGCTTATTCACGGAGCATTGACGCCCGAGGCGTTGGATGATATTGTTTTCTCGTCTTTTATCTTCGTTTGTGATGAATGGGCTTTGCCCTCGTATTCGTGACCCTCTTGCACTTCCATCCCCCTTGCTCTCGATTGGGTGGTGTGGTGCCAACCCAAGTTCCCTTTGAACGACCCTCATGTATTCTTTATCCCATTGCTCTCACCTACCCCCGCCTTCCTGCAATGGTCCGAAGCTCTTTTCATATTATTAGCCCGTTTCCGGATTTCAGTTGATCACGTTGCCATGTGGAATGAATGTATGTCTGTCTCTGCAATTGCAGCCGGTCTGTCTTGGTCTCTTTTCTTGTTTTTTTTTTTTCGATCTCGTCCTATTCTTAGGTTGAACTTGCGATATCGGTCTGTTATACTGTTATGAACCCGATGACAAAAATAGGGATGTTGCTTTTCAATTATTTCGCACTTCTGCATAGCTGTAGTGTGTCTGCGGCCGAAGTGCCGCGCCGGAGAAATCCTGAAGAATTCGTCAGGTTATATCCAATCCCGATGGTATTTATCGGCTCAAAATTCATCGAGAACGAAGCAATTGCCTTTCTTGTGTGTTCTTAATCGGATCTATCTGGGGCGCTTATATATACTTGCTGGATGCATTTAGGTAGACACAGTGCAACCATGTTCATACTCAAAAGTACAACACCCATCGATAGCTCACCATGTTAGTCCAATCGGTGAGATAGAAAGTGGGGCGACTTCATGAGTGCAGCTTTGTTTCCTCTGAGACTGGAGGCGGTTTTGTAGGTAGGCGACTTGTCTTTCTGGCTTGCTAGCATGTTGTTATACTGGAGATAAAAGAGAAGAACACAATGCGAGACAGCTGTATACATTTTCACAATGATAAGAAGCCCAACGAATAATATGTCAGCCATGAGCTTGTAATGAGGGCCGCTACAATCCCATGGACTGCATAGTTATATATTACTCCGTAGTACAATCCATTTGTGAACTCGGAAATGAAGTTGTTGCCTGAAGGGCAAGGCAAGATATATGTTCTGCCTAAGACATCAAGGCCACAGCCAATCACTATCGAGCTGTCATCTCCATTCAAGACCCTCCGATTTCCACCCTGAATCAACCGGGAGCTTCTCAAGGTCTGTTTTCCACAGAGAACTGCCAGTTGAACCCAGCAATGCCCCAAGACACCTCTTCCGCGCTAGGGGCTCCTTCCTCAACACCCCAGACGCTCGTCGAGAAACCTTCCGCCCCTCCCGTCAACATCCTCCCCTCGTTGATAGCCCGGATCTACTCAATTGCGCATCCGGCACTCCTTTTGGCATTGGGTGCCACTCGTTTCGAAGCATTGGTGGCTAATCCTACTAAGGAGCTTCTTTCCACCCTACCATGGCTCACCCTTATACAAATCTTCTACGTGATTGTATGTCTTCCGCCCGCTGGGTCGACATCAACAGAGACGAGCGCGTCCGCCCCGACTGATGTGAAGTCAAGTCCTCGGCCATCTGGGCCTGGTGGTGCCGCGCGACATGGCAAACATGGAAAGCGGAAGCAGCACGCCAATAGCTGGGCATGCATTTGGTCTCGGTCACTGGTACGCGATATCTCTCCAATTAAGCGGAACCTGCGTGTGATTGATACTAACACGATTTTCTAGCCGGCCCTCCTCTCGGTCTCCCTGACCTTCGTCTTGGCCACCCCGGTTCTGACAATCCTCCTGGTTCTATTCGGCGCCCCGCTCACAACCCACAATTCCGAGACCATCCTGTGTGCGGCCCACATGGCCGTTCTATCCGCGACGGCCCTGATCTACGCCCACGGGTTGGACCGCGGCGTATGGAACGAGGTTTGGGGCATTGCCCGACCCGCTGATGCGGTCTGGGGCAGTGCGCTCGGTACAGGCTTGGGGGCGTGGTTTGGCGCTATTCCTATTCCTCTTGACTGGTATGTATACGTTCATACTGCACTTCAAATGCGGAATACCTGGCTAACTCGGTATATGAAGGGACCGACCTTGGCAGGCATTCCCAATTACGATTCTTGTTGGAGCCTACATCGGATATGCCATTGGCTCCTTGCTTTCTCGTACTCCATTGGTTTACGGCAAGCGTGTCAAATTCACCTCGGAGGACTTGAGCGAAACCGAAAAGAAAATCAACTAGGGACTTCGTCGTGCAGTCCCTCTATATTCGCGCAATACGGCATATTTCTGAACATACATGTCTAGCTTGTATTAGCATAATAAGCTCTCACATCACTGCCGCCACCAGTGATAATTGGTTTTAGATATCCAAAATATTAATTTGATAATGTGAACTATTTCAACGTTCAATGGAAGCCTCTTTCTCTTCACAGCTTGCTGTGATCCTTGAAGCTGCCATGCCGCCCTAATCCTTTGCTGAACTTCGCTGCACCTGCTATGGCTTCCTGTGAAATCACCTTGCTCCCTGCATTGAACTCCTGGGTCATCGCATCCTGGAACGAGGATGCCTCATACGCACTGTAGTAGCAAGAATGGCGATCTGTGTTGAGACACAACTCAGGGAATGTGATGAGCTGTCTTGCTATCCCAATAGCTTCTTTTAATGATTCTCCTTTAGGAACCACCCGGCTGGCCAGTCCCATGGTCAGCGCTTCCTGGGCGCTCACAGCCCGACCGGTCAATATCATATCCAAGGCACGACCAAGCCCGACAATGGCTTGCAGCCGGACGGTTCCTCCATCAATTAGAGGAACACCCCAGCGTCGACAAAAGACCCCGAAGACTGCGTCTTCTTCAACGACACGCATATCCGCGAGTAGGCTCAGCTCTAGGCCTCCTGCAACGGCATATCCAGAGACAGCGCATATGACTGGTTTTTTTATAATGAGTCTGGAGGGACCCATTGGCCCTAAGTTGCGACCGTTGACAGGTTGGAGGTTGTCGCTCGGTGTGTCGTTGTTTGCCTGTGCAACCATATGGAGGTCGGCTCCTGCACAAAAGCTACCGCCGGCACCCGTTAGGACACATACTTTTTGTTTCGCGTCATTTTCAAAAAGAAGAATGGCTTCGTAAAGCGCCTTCGCTGTCAAGGGGTCGACGGCATTCTTCCTATCAGGGCGATTGATTGCCACCACCGAGATGCCAGGATACGAGGAAGTATCTGTTGTAACTCTGCCGGGTTCCGCCATGTCTAAAAACAGGGGACTTTTAGTGGGAAAAAAAGACAGAAATGTTGCTGTTGAGCATTTTATAGACCTTCCATGCCTCGGCTAAACCCCGCCCTCGACCTCCAACCATCATCGTCATCCGGATCTACGCTGTCGGTAATAGCGCCATGTCTACAGCATGTATAATATGCCATAAGAGAAAGGTGTGTCATTGATCATCTATTGGGCTATTCCCGAATAATTGCTAACGGTTATAGGTGAGGTGCGACTTTGCGACGCACGACCCCTGCACCAACTGCAAAAAGTCGGATGTGGAGTGCAGGTAAGTAGACCCGGTCAAAAGAAGTCGAATAATCAAAATAATTGACTTCCTTCAGACCATATACAAGAAAGCGCAAGAGGTTCACCAACAGCCTATCACCAGGGCGGAATGTGTCAACGTCTGCTCCCTTGAGTCAGACACCACGGAGCTCACAGGTTCCTCCCGAGTCACCGGAGGCACAAGTAGCTTCACAGCGGAATTATTTGAGCGAGTCTCATGAGGCAATTCCAATTGAAACCAATACAGCCGTGATCGCTAATAATGGCGAGCCTTTTATTAAAGAGGAGAGCTATCGCGGCCGCAGTGAATATATCGGCGGCAGCGTCCCGTTTGATGAAAATATGGTCAAACCTGGTCGCGAAACCACATACACCAGCCCCAAAGCATCAGCAACTGACTTGAAAATGCTCCGCAATCAGGGTGCTTTTGAGTTACCTCCAGTCTCAGTCCAAACAGAACTAATGGCCAGCTTTAACATGCACTGTGCATCCTGGACACCGGTTGTGGACCCGAAATGGCTGGATGAGAGTGCGCCGCGATCAATGCTGCTTCTCCAGTCTGTCTTCCTCGCTGGAAGTAGAGTTTCCAAAGCTCATCTCGACTATGGGTCCAGCGAAGTGTTCTATCGACGAGCAAAACTACTTTTCTTTTTTGGTGGTTGTGACGACCCTTTGATTTCTATTGTGGCAGCCTGCCTACTGCATTGGTACAATCCGGTTGGGCCCGAGGATGTTTCTACCGATACCAGTGGGTTTTGGATTCGAACAGCTGGAGCAATGGCGTTTCAGATTGGGCTACACAAGGAGCCCTCGCCAAATTCCCGAGATCGGGGTCTCCGGAGAAGGCTGTGGTGGTCTCTCGTTGTAGGTGTCTCCCCCTGAATCTGCAACACATGGAATAATATGGGCTAACATACTTAGGTACGAGACAACATAATTTCTGTTGGCGTCGGCCGACCACGAACTATCAATCTACGCGACAGCGATGTCCTTCCGCCATCACTTAATGATTTCCCCGTGAACAACTTCAAATCACAACTATTCCTAGCCTACTGCACGATATCCCGGCTTCTGGGAGACACGGTCGAGTCCCATCTACGACAAGAAATCTCCCGCCAAAGGCAGGTCGATCTCGAGAACGCCGTCTACCGATGGGCAAAACAAGTCATTCCAAGATTACGATCATGTGTGACACCTCAAGACAATGCGGTTACTTGCAATTTCGAAATCCAACAAGTGCTGGTCATGTATTTCGTAGTGCTCACTATTCTCCATCGCTCGCCTACGCCAGGCAGCGTTCCACCCGCAGCATCGCTGGTAGCATCTTCGTTTATTGCTGGAATTTACGAGGAATTCCTGCTTCGCGATGAGCTTCGATACCTGGGCCCTGTCTTTGCTTTCTATCCACTATGTGCTGGACTGTCACTCCTTTCTAGCTGTCGCTATACCCACCTGCAGAATACTGCCGAACATGAATTAACAGTCATGAAGCTCTCCCTTCAAAAGCTATCCGAAAGGTGGCTCTCGGCGGTCGGACCATTGCGTGCACTGAACAACTTGACCGAGAAAGTCCGAGAGCTGGGTCCCTTTGGGGGTGTATCGCCTACTCTCGACCTGGACGCAGCCTCTTTCTTTGAGGGATTCGATACAAAACTTTGCAAACAATGGCAAATCATTGGACACTCCTCAGAGTCCCCAAGTGGGGATGCGGACATCTCGCCTACCTGCACTATGGCGGATATTCAAACCCCCAATGATGCCCTTCGGTCCCTTGACGCTCCGCCGGGACAACCTGTGGATACTTACGACTTTGCCTCTGTTGATGTTGGCTTGGACCCATTCAGCAATAATTGGGAAGGGTCTGGATTTGACTGGAGTGGCTCCTGGCTACTCAATATATGAACTTGACAAAGCTCGAGAATTGGCGATACATAAATCGGTCTCGGTGTATGTCTTGTTTTCTTTTCATGTACAAAAGTTCCTTTCTCATTTCTCTTTCAAAATACCACCCATTGTCTATTGTATAGGCTAGACAGCATGTCGTCTATAGCTTGCTTCTGTTGTTGTTTTGGACCTCAAGATCATAATACTGCCTGAAGTGATCTAGAGACCTAGGATTCGCAACGGTGCTGCTAATAATCTTAGGAAGCTGGCCAGATGAAATGACCTGCTTTATCAATGTCTCCACCTTTTTACCATTGACCGTCATAGGGACTTCTTTGACCTCGATCACGAAGCGAGGAACATGCTTACTGCTCAAGCCTTTGCGAATTGCATCCTTGAGCTCTACAGCAAGTTGGCCCGTGAACGGCTTTCCAGACTGCATCACGACAAACAAAAACACAACTTCATCAGAGTCGTGAGATCGTCGACGCCCGACACAGAAAGTGGTTGAAATGACCGAGTTGAAAGGAGCTGATTCGGTGATCGAGTATATATCTGAAGACCCAAAACGAATACCCTGTGGATTAAGGACACCATCGCTGTCGGTTTCCCAGTCAGCACGCACTTTCCCCAAATTTATTCCGACAGAGAAATAAAACGTACCTCCTTCCATGAATCTGCCAACCTTTTGTTTGCGGGTTATAACTCGCCCAATCGTGTTGAGCCCAACAATTCTCAAATTTCTCGAAATAGGCGCTCTTGTATTTCGATCCATCTTCATCGCCCCAGAAAAAGACTGGCATTGATGGAAATGGTTTGCGACAGACGAACTCGCCATGTCTTCCAGTGTTCTTGATAGAAGCTCCCGTGAGAGGATGAGCAATGTCCAAGTCGTGCCCAAGCATAGGAAGCTGGATCTCCCCAGGATACAGTGGACCTGCAGGGTCAGTTCCAATCCAAGAAGTCGCCAAGTCCGTGGCGCCTGTTACACTGGTGAGATGAACACTGGAAGGGAATGTGCGGTAGAACCAGTGGTATTGGTCTTCACCCAGATGAGAGCCACCTGTCTGCACCATTCTGAGGGAGGATAGATCGAATTCGTTCTTTGGGATACAACCGGTCATCTCGAGCTCCTGTAGATAGCGAGGGGAGCAACCCCAGTATGAGACCTTATGGTACCCCGCAATCTTTGCCAGTCCTTTGGCACTGGGCCATAACGGAGATCCGTCGTACAGAATCAGAGTCGGACCTACGGAGAGGTGACCGACCATGACATTCCACAAGACCCATGAGGTACTACTATACTGGAAAACAACATCCTCGGATGTCAAAGAGTTGTGCAGTACGGATGTCTTCTTGTGCTGCAAAATAACGCCATGGCTGTGCACCAGGCACTTTGGCTGACCGGTGGTGCCGCTGGTGTATAGGATATAGAGTGGATGAGAGAAGGACACTCTTTTGAACCCTAGCCTGTCCTCTCGCCGTGACATTGACAAGAAGCGATCGAGACTGGGGAATGCCGACTCATGGGCGCCGATGATAGGAATCAAAAACACCTGTGGCTTTGAGTGCAATGCCTTCACGATGCTTTTGATCTTGACGACGTTCGATCGCATTTTCCCCTTATATGTGGATTCGGCATCTGCGAAGAGAACCCGTGGAGTGACTTGTTGTAACCGTGACACACAGCCCTAGTATTTCTAATCAGTCTCCGATGTCGACAGCAATTCCCATTCCTGCGAGACATACCTCTTCACCCAAATCCGGTGCAATACTAGTCCAAATCGCGCCGATACTCGCAGTCGCCAGGAACAAACCGACCGACCAGACGCTATTCGAGATGACAGCAGCAACCCTATCTTGTTCTTTAACACCGAGCTTGAGCAAAGCACTCCTTGCCTTTCTGACATTCTCCCTCAACACTCCCCATGTCCACACCTCCCCACTCAGATCATGGCCCTCTCGAACTCCAACAAGAGCCGTCTTGTCCAAGTCCCGACCAGACACAACATTCTCCGCATAGTTGACAGTTGCTCCGTGGAAGAATTTGGGTACCTTGTCCATTGGCGTGCTAGGATCAAATGCGGATGTTACTGTCGGAGGCAATGGTGGAATAATTCCCGTATAGCCATGGAGGTCTGTCCAGAAATCTTGCAGATTCTCAACGGACCATTGATGCAGATCATGAGAAGAGCGAAGCTGCTGATTGAACTTCTTGTTGATATGCGCACGATAGATATTCATGGGTATTTGGTCTTGCGGGATGGTAGGTTCCCAGATGGGACGAGGCCTGAGAGCGTCGCTCGACTCGCTCTTCGTAGGGCTTGCCATTTCTTGTCTGTTTCTGTGGTGGTGTCAATTGTTGATTTTTGATTTTGAAGACGTAGAATTGGGATTGCTTATAAAGTGATTTATAGTAGCAGATAATCTCGATAATCACACCAATAGCCCGTCGGCACCCGGCTTTTGAACCCCCGCATGAAATGTCTCGTTCGGGTAAATCTGACGCATTCCTAGAGACACCCATGATACTATAGCTTCTTTCGGTGATTGTCGGTGGAAATCGGTCGAAGTCGGTTATATCGGCGATGCATGGTGCATCTCATAGGGTTGATGCTGCTACTCGGCTGATGTGACGCCTAGTCCCCGCACGAAGCTGAAGGAATATAGTACTAAGCGGAAGCTTCATTTAGTAGATTATTGTTCAACTTGCCTGATCAACAGGAGCTGGCTTGCGAACTAGGTATTCTCGTGCTTGTATGCTTCTATTTGTAGCACGTCTTTTCCCCCCATCCGTCATTATTCACCAAAATAAAGAATGAAAACTACTAGTCTTCAGGCAAAGTGTTGATTGCGTGTTCACATATGTAGAATGATCCAATATCAGCTAGAAATCCAAACGTCAAAAATGCCAGCTAAGATTGCGTGCTATATATGGCATCAACCTTCATGATTCAAAGCTTCGAGCTTGCCTTTTGCAAGGATCGATGACCAGAGGCACGGTTCGCCGGCAGGTCAACTCCCCAGGCAATACGACAGTCCCATTGCAGATGTTCCTCCCCTTCAGAGATAGTGCTAGCAGTGCTCCTAACTATAACAATGTCGTGGAACACCTGCTCTCCCACGCCACCCTCAGCACTCAAGATCCAGCGTCGAGCAATCTCTGTCGTCACAAGGTCATTATCACGTTCAGCATCAAGCGCCAGAAGAGCACCAGATAGAATCCAAGCCAGAGTGAACATAAAGCGACGGCCATCAGCAACAGTTGAGGCGGGATCTTGAGCCGTAAAACGAGCACGCAAAGCTGACCACGCAGCTGTCAGGGCATTCTGCAGATTTGCGCTCTGAATCAGGGCCAAGGTACGCCTAAGCCATGTTCCAAATATCTTCAGGTTGTCATTCTTGATAAGGAAGCGGACAAACTCGCTGGCTAGCACGTTCGTGGTACCCTCCCAGATAGAATTGACTGCGTTATTGCGCATAATCCGAGAGATGTTGAACTCGGGCTCGTCAGCCTCGTCCATATAGCCGACTCCACCCATAGATTCCTGACATTCTTGAATTCCCGTAGTGGCCATCTTACTGATAACGGCCTTAGCAGTGGCAGTCAAGGTACGGAAAACCACCTCTGCTTCCTTGCCAGGTTGAGGGAGATGCGCGAGCTTATTAGACGACGGTTTTTGATCTTCAACAATTCCAAACAAAGCGACCGTCAACCACGCAAGGTTCATTGCACCCCGATGCTTTACTTCCAAGTCCGCCAAGAGTCGTAAATGCATTGGGATCAGCCAGAGCGGTTCGCCGACAGTGGTTCTCGCTTTTGCAAAGCTCTTTGTGATGCTCATTGCTCGGCGCCAACCAGCAAGCGAACCAACAAAGGTATGAAGCCGGGTGACGTTGAGAAGAGGCGCGATCGTTACAATCCCCTGGTCTAGCTCCCCAAGAAGATGCGCACGCATATCCTTTAGTTCCAATTCGGCGGTCGGCAATTCTTTAGTACCGAGTTTGTTCTTTAGTCGGTGGATCTTGACGCCATTAGATACAACTTTAGAGACACCGTTTGTATCTACCACGGTCCGTCGCAATGGCGCGAGGAACGTGCTTAGCTTTCCAGATGGAGTCTTCGCGAGCAAAAGAGCAAGGTTGGCATCCGTTGCCGAAGAGAAGAACTTGAATCCGCTAATGAGGTAGTCGCCATCACCAAGGAGGTCGGAGCCGGAGGAGCCGGAAGGAGTAGCTAGCGGCGAGTAGGTAGCCCATGTTTCGGTGTTTTGGACGTCGCTGCCACCGGCTCTCTCAGTCATCCACTGGCCCGAAGTCCAGTGATCATCCTTTTCGGAGATCAGCCCCTGGAACGCAGCATGGAAAGGATGCGTGGATGGCAGCGTGTCAATTTTCGATGAGAGAATAAAAGCAGCACCATCGGTCATGCTAATCGGACAGGAGTAGAGTCCAGAAGAAGGAGAGTACAAATAGGTACTGGAATCATGGCATTAGCGATAGCATAGAAAGATCGACAAGGAAATACCCACAGCGCATACTGAACTGTTCGCCGATCGACCCCTAAGCCCTTATCATAGCCCGCCGAGACGATCCTAATCGGATCAAGTTAGATCATGCATGTCATATACGATTTATAGATCACACCTATTCCGAGCACCCCATTTGCCCAGTTGCTTCCAGCCTTCCGTGGTTACCAATCGATCATGATCATATCGCTTACCCCAGACATTATGGCTCTTCACATATGGCACATTGCGCTCAGCATCGGCGCTCCATTCGCGAACCTGTTCTGAAATAGCCTCGGCACCGAACTGAGTGAGATGCGGTTGTACAGATTGAAATACAGCGGATGATAGGTACCCTGGATTATGTTTAGAAATTATTATTATAATTACATATGAATGAAAAACTCACATGCCAGTGTCCGTTGGAGGCTGGGATCCGACGTGTAGGTATTCTCCAATGGGCCGGGGTCGGTGATGTAGCCGCTATCTGCTGTCGCGGGCTGCGAGTAGGACATAGTGAGATTCTTATAAGTGAATACGACGGGGAAATGACAGATAGAATGTGCAGAGTGAGTTTGATAAAGCAGTTGAAAATGCGGGGAAGATGAACCTCGGCTACGCAGTCCTATAGATGTCATACCTTGATATTTGATTTAGGCCTAGAAATCTGAATTGGGATCGGTAGAAGAATCAAAATACCTGTATTACTATTGCAAGAATAGCCTCGACTAACCAAATTTAGTTAGTATTCTTGATAGCCTCTTTGGATGTCTTTCTAGGTGTCTTTTCTAAGATGTCTTCTCCCTATCCTCAAGGAGACGGCCCAAACCAGGCATTAATGTATCAGTATTTGCTAAAAATGGAGGTTTGGCCCCCTGGGGTATAGGACTGCGTAAACCTCGGCTGTCGGTTGTCTAATGAAAGTGAAAGTACTAAATCTGCCCGCAAAAGCGCCGTATCACGATTCACCTTATACCCTGAAACATGATATTTTCTATATTTACCGTTCCTACTAGAAGCCTATATAGTCATGGACTAGGGGTAACCAAGAACCTGGGAGACAATTGTTAAAATAATGACAGCTACCTATACCATTTTTGAGGATGTCAGCGCGCCATGGGAGATTCTGGTTTTTGATTTAGTTGCTTTTGCAAAGAGCCGAAAGCCCTCACATCTCGTGCATCGTGTTGTATCCCGTCTCAACCAAGCTACGCGGTCCTCGGGCATCGGAGCAGACATGCCAGTAAAACAGGCCACCCAGTTTCGACGAGGTCACAAATTCCGCCTTCTGTTTTACTGTTTCTGGGGTATCGTATGTGACGAAACCGCCATCAGCTCCAACACAGAATGACGCACCGATGTTCCTATCATAATACTCCTGTGTCCCCGGTCGGGGTAGGTCGCGATAGTCAAAAACACCATCTTCGCCACCGTGTCCAGTATACCGCTGACCAGGACCGTTGCTGCCCAGGAAGGATCGTCCATAAACTGGGACACCCAAAATGATCTTTCTAGGGGGCACTCCTTGCCCTATAACATAAGAAACCGCCGAATCACCAGATATGCCTGAGCCATAAAGCTGCGCCTGATGGCCCGTCTCGGATTCCCATGGTCCCGCGAAATCGTACGTCATGAGGTTGATCATGTCAAGATGTTTTTGTGCGGCAGCAAGGTCAATGTTCCGCAATGCCCACTGGCCGGCAGGGAGGGCGGTGGTAAGGACGTAACGCGGAGCGGGTAGCACTTCCCGCAGACGTGCGAGGAGACGAACATAATCCTTTCCTTGCTTGGAATCAGAGGGGTGCTCCCAGTCGACTGCATAGCAGATGGAGTTAGTCATGTACATCCGACTTGTCTCAGCATCAAAAAGATACGCGGCCTTACTGTCAATTCCATCAATTCCAAATTGATCCACCAGTTCCCGCGCGGTGCGAACGAAAGTGTCCACCCGAGAATGGCTGCTGGCTACAGCGGCGAAGTTCTCACTGCCTTTTCCGCCACCACCAACAGAGAGGATGACCCTCATCTTAGAGTACTGTTGCTTCAATTGGACGAAAGCTCTAAGGCAACCTTCTGCGCCGTCAACGGGCATCTGGGTATCAGCCCACTCATCGCTCAGCTATGACGCAGCGTCAGTAAATATTCCCACATTAGAGGAGGTGCGTGATTAAAACTTAAAACTTACATAGACAGTTCCGTCATCTTTCACCCTGCAAGAAACCAATTTGAGATTAGCGCGTCAGCCATCTGCTCGAACCCGGACTCTTGAATGGCGGTGATTGGCTGTGTTTACCAGGCAAATGCGTAGAACACATGTGAGATAAATCCCAAGCGCAAAGATGAAGGAGGTTCCTTTCGATAGATTCTCCAATTCGGATAGTAGGCTGCATTTGTGTACAGTGGCACTTCGTATGAGACGTGGGACTCGGCAGCGGGGTCACGATCCGCGCCCCGTCGGCGGAAGAGCCTGGAAGCTGAGAACATTTTCAAGACGTCGAGGTGAGAAGTGTGAGAGCTCGCGCATTGGGGGGAATCACACAAAGCACTGAAGCTGAATGGAATTCCAAAAAAGGCCAACGAAAAAGAAAAGAAGAGAAAGAATTGAATTGCAAGTTGAAAAGGGCCCCAGAACAATGCTGTGTGTTTCCCTTTTGGGAATACGTCACGTGGAACCTCGCCTCGTTCCTTTTCGTACTCTCTCTATTGCACTTGCACTAATTAGGTGAAGTGTATAATCAGGCAGTTTGCAGATGCAAATCTCAGGTAACCCGACTAGGCTCCATATAGATGGCCGAATCAGCAATTGGACACAGAAAGATGTGGAGAATGTGGGCTAAGCATATGCGCAGCATTTTCCAAACAGAAGTACGTTGTCAACTTGTACACAATGGATGCCTGCATGGTCAGATGCGGGGTTTCTGTCTCGGAGTTCAGTCATGAATTGTCCTAGATCCAAGACACATGGGGGAGGATTGTGTCCGGTCATGTCCGTATGACCTGCGGTCCGATCTAACCAGCGGACGCAAGAAAATCCTGTCAAAGAGATTTTCATACTAAGGTACAAGCGTGGATCGCCTGCATGAGGCAATGCACTCCACCCCGTGTTCGAGAGTTTTTGCAATGACGGCAGATCGTCATGAACAATATATTATTGTGGACGATCATGACTCGTGAAAATACGAATCTAGCTTGTGCTGGGTACCCCGGTGAAAGGGGTTTTGTTGCGAAGCCAATAACCAGAACAAGGAGATGGGGCGACGTAGGTTTGGCCTTTTGCTAGTTAACTTTTGCTTTTTCGATTTGATAATCACAGCGTTTACAGGGGTACAGGGGTATCTGATTCGCTGGGATAGTCTGAAGGATGAGGCTAGGGCATGGGGAGGGATGCATGTGGCCCCGGCTTTATACTTCCCCGCGGTGATCGAGGCTGGAATGCTTCCGTTTCACTAGGGACATTGCACGAGAAAAGTCTCAAATCATCTTGAAGTATACACAGGGCTATTACGAGAAAGATAAAAGTAATATTTTCAAATGGCCGAATGCGCTCATTGCAATGAAGATGATCAACAAGCTCATAGAAAATCCAGAATAGGCAACCTGGTGATTAACTTGGCCATTTGTTCTTTTTTAATAGCCGCGATAGTCTCGGGACTATTTAATACTAGGAAGGTAATTTAAGGGAGCCATGTGAGATTAACTTGCTGAAACTGAATCCTAAACGGATATATGTAATCAACTTTACATAACTAACTAACTAGTTAACTATCTCGGATACGTTAAATATTATAATGTCCCAAATAAAGCTCGGAGAAAAGATTGTCGGCCTGCTAGCCGGGAAAACGACAGACCCTGAGATTGTATGCATTGTGCACAGATACTACATATCCAGATTCTGGGTAAGACAATAAAAATAGTTCGAAATATCAGTTGCAGCCTCACTGTCAAATAAATTGGATTGGATAGTTTTCAATCTTCACTCTGTTTCTATCGTCCTTGTCCCCCCTTTAGTGTATTGCCGTATATAGTCAAAAGACAAATAGCACGAGACTCGAGGGTATTGATGTACTGATCATAATCCTTTTCCAATAAGTATGATTTCGATGTTGTTGAATATCGCATGTCGAGATGCAAACGAGCCAAACACCGAGTCGCCACCTGATTTTCAAGGCGATAACTGGAGAACAACCTAGACAGCTCTGCAACCTTCAACAACTAAGCCTTCTTCCTCAAATTCTCCTTCTCCATGCCTATTTGAGCGAGATACCCCGAGGATCTGTGATTTATACTCTCCCTCCGAACGTTCAATTTCATCTACACGGGTGGGCATAGTCAATCGAATACACGCACCTGACTCGCGAGTCGCGACTACCACTGATCATCTCTTCAATCTCAACACTTCCCTCGATCTTCATCGAGCCATGGCTGCCGAAACTGAAAGTGCAGCTGCGCAAATCCTATCCGCCGAGCCGACGCGCGATCCCAGCTACAATGACTTTTCTTTCACACCCTTTCTGCGCAAGAGCTTCGGCTTCGGACTCGCCAGCGATGTACCTGTTTGCAAAGCCTATAGTGAAGGACACTGTCCATTAGGGCCTGCCTGTCCAGATCGGCATCCCACTCCGTCCCGTGTGACAACCTCGACTACCACAGCCTCCGGAATGGCGCCATCTACAACACACGGATCGCTGGTTTGCAAACATTTCCTCAAGGGACTCTGTAAGAAAGGACTGAAATGCGAATACCTCCACGAATATAACCTCCGACGAATGCCAGAATGCCAGTCATTTTCTCGATCTGGATACTGTACCAATGGTGACGATTGCCTTTATCAGCATGTTCGAGAGGAGGCACGACTGCCGCCTTGCGAACACTACGACCGTGGATATTGCGAATTGGGACCATTATGTGCAAAGCGACACGTCCGCCGACGTCTATGTACATTCTATCTGGCCGGGTTCTGCCCTGATGGGAAAGCGTGTGCCGATGCCCACCCTCGCTGGCCGGAAAATCTACCACGGCCTACAATGCGTACTGAAAAGACAGAGGAAGAACTTGAGCATGAACGAGTTCTCATCCGTGAAGAACAAGAACGCGAAAAAGAACGGGAACGAGAATGGCGAAATGAACGTGGTCGGGGCGGTGGATTTGGGCGTGGCCGCTTCCGCGGGCGTGGAAGAGGTTAGATGGATTTTTATCGCAAGGGGGGTTTTTTGGTGACATTGCATGGCATGGAGTGAGGTGTGGCTTCGGCAAGGGGTCTACGGACTGCTTGGGTTTATTTTCATTTATGAGTTCTTGCGCCAGTCCCGCGATACCCTATTGAATAATCTGACGCAAAAATATCCGCGAGAAATTCATTCTTTTCACTTGAGCTCAATGGCATAATTGGTGTGAACATTCCACACTGGTTTCGCAGCAATGATAGACCCGTAGTGTCGTGAACCCAAATTCCTTGTGGTGGTAATATTTAGCCATCGGACCCAAGTACGTCTCAGTACGCCAAAATATAGAGTTAAACACAGAAGCGATTAGTTACATGACATCATGATAGGCACTGTCTAGACAGACCGAACTATTAGTTAGTGTTAATAATTCCGTTGACTAAAACAACCCCCCTCTGCGGTAGAAGCTGCACACTTGCGGAGTATCATTTTTACTAATAGATTCGTAACTCTACTACGCATAGTTATACACCCTCGGCACGTAAATCTTCATTTGTCAGTTCTCAGTAAGAATCACTAAGGCCAGAGCTATATCCGAGTGGAACCTGATCAGCCAATCATGTTCCATTTTGCTCTGTCATCGATGACTGATAACTTGTTGCAAAGCTTCGTTGCGCTCGCTAATCATAGAGGTACATAAACTGCCTATTAATTAATATGGTGGATGATGTACCTAGGATATTCCCCTCGACAGGGTGTTAACCTTTATAATTACCTCCCCTCCCCGCTCTTCCTTTCTCAACTTTCCCTCTACAACGTTCATTCTACAATCCTCAAACCGTCATAATGGCTCCCAAGGTTGCAATCGTCTATGTATGTCTTCCAATGGCAATGCATTCCTCTCCCATCTCACTAATTTTCCGATCAGTACTCCATGTACGGCCACATCCAGGCCCTGGCCGAGGCTGAGAAGAAGGGCATCGAGTCCGCTGGTGGTCAAGCCGAGATCTTCCAGTCAGTCATGCTATCATTGTTGCCCCTCGAGTCAGTTAATTAACAATTGAATCTCTAGGATCGCTGAGACCCTCAACGAGGAAGTTTTGGCCAAGATGCATGCTCCTACCAAGGCTAGCTATCCCATTGTTGAGCCCTCTGACCTCCTCGCCTTCGACGCTGTTCTGTTCGGTATCCCTACCCGTTACGGTAACTTCCCGGCTCAGTGGAAGACCTTCTGGGACAAGACCGGTGGCATTTGGGCCACTGGTGGCTTCTGGGGCAAGTACGCCGGTCTCTTCGTGTCGACCGGTACTCAGGGTGGTGGTCAAGAGTCGACTGCCCTTGCCTCGATGAGCACTCTCGCTCACCACGGCTTCATCTACGTTCCTCTGGGCTACAAGACCGTATTCGCCCAGCTCAGCAACTTGGACGAGGTTCACGGCGGTAGCGCCTGGGGTGCTGGTACCTTCGCTGTAAGTTATAACGACACTCCCCGATGCATTTCTCTCACTGACCATCCCGTCTACAGGCTGCCGACGGTTCCCGTAAGCCCTCCGCGCTTGAGCTCGAGATTGCCACCGCCCAGGGCAAGGCCTTCTACGAGACTGTTTCTAAGGTCCAGTGAATGCATGGCAGTACCGAGTCAAAGCCGGAGAGCTCGACTCCTGTTGCTGGGGAGGCCGCTCCAAAGACCGAGCAGCCTTTCAAGGATACTCAGGAGCTAGTCAAGAAGAAGAAGAGCAATGAGGGGCCATGCGGTTTGCCTAAGAACTGTACAATTTTGTGATTGGGCCCATGTCTCTTCTTGCGTTCTCTAATTCTAGACTGTTCTCACTGGGGCGTTCCTTACGCCTTTTTTATATCTTATGATGATACGGACATACCATTCTCATTTTCAACAGCCAATTATTTCTAGCCAATGGAAGAAATATATGGAAGAAGATTACTCAATTGCTTTTGCAAGAGCCTATTGTAACGTAGATGCTCAACTTGATATATCCACGTATAGTTACATTCCACGATTAGTACCCTCAGGGCACATTTCTGCCTCCTACAGTCATTTGCTCACATTTTCCAAATTTGCCTCTGGTACCGATGCTACAAGAGGCAGTTCTGTGTTATCACTTCCATTTGAAAGTATTTATAAGTACTGTCCAGGTTCTGGCTCTCTATTTCAAGGCTCTGTATCCGTGGTAACGAATTTACCGACGCCTCCCCCAAAACTCCAAAGCCGACCGCGGGGTGTTCTGTCAGCCAGGTACCATACCGCCCGCCAGTTGTGACGTGACCAAGGAAGCTTTAAGTCGAGCTTCTCTTCTCACTTGCATGTGCCTTCTTTGTCTTCGAATATTTCTTCCACTTGTGTTCCTTGGAAGGTGACGCCACTACCTCTCAATCCTCATCCTCAACCGTGCTATAGTTTTGCTTAGGATGGCCTCCATTCTTCTCCGATTTGAGAGTCGAAACGGACAATTTCGACTCACGGTCAGCCCGCAGGAACTCTTCCCGTCACTTCAGAAAAAGGTATTTATCGGCTCTTAGTTGGAAGGGAACGATAGCAGGATGAGAGCCAAAATCTAATCTGGCAATCGGCATTAGATTCTAGAACACCTCCCGGACAACGTCGAAGCTTCGTCCATTGCCCTCTCGAATAAACCGATCGGCACAGGTGGTGAGGAAAGACTACTGGAAGACCTACGAGGGGTTTCGCTTCAGCAGGTTGGCCTCAAGTAAGTGTTGAGTTTCATATTTACATCTACATGTTGAATTACTCACGCGCCGCTGGATTGAAGGCATGGCGATAAGCTCTTTATTGGGTACCAGGAACAGGCACAGCAGGATAGAGCCTCGAACGGCAACACATCTACCACCACAGAACACCGACTCAATGGAGCTCCGATCCCCAAGCAACAGACGGTCCCGATCCGTCAACAACCAAGTTCTTCCGCTCCAGTCAAGAACCCGTGGGAGCTAGTGCAGCAGTCACCGCTGGACGATCTGCTAGACAAAAAAGATGGAAAGATCAAGCGTGGAATGGACTACAAGATGTGCAGACACGGTCCCCGAGGCATGTGTGATTACTGCATGCCACTCGAGCCTTACGATGCGAACAACATGAAAGAGAAGAAAATCAAGCATCTCTCTTTCCACTCATACCTGCGGAAAATCAATGCCGCGACTAACAAGCCCGAAATGGGAACCTCGTTCATGCCTCCACTCAACGAACCATATTACCGAGTGCGAAGCGACTGCCCATCGGGGCATCCGCCTTGGCCGGAGGGAATTTGCACCAAATGTCAACCAAGCGCAATCAGTCTGCAACCCCAGGAATTCCGTATGGTAGACCATGTGGAGTTCTCATCCCCTGATTTAATCAATTCCCTCCTTGATTTCTGGCGAAAGTCAGGCGCTCAACGATTAGGTTTCTTGTACGGTACATACGAGGAATACACCGAAGTACCACTAGGTGTCAAGGCTGTCGTGGAAGCGATCTACGAGCCCCCGCAAACGGGCGAAATCGATGGCGTAACACTCCATGACTGGCACAACGAAAATGAAGTGGACGAGGTAGCTCGTCTCTGCGGATTGCAGAAGGTTGGTGTCATCTTTACTGACTTGATTGATGGCGGGCTTGGGGATGGTTCAGTGGTTTGTAAGCGGCACATTGATTCATACTTCTTGTCTTCACTCGAAATTGCCTTCGCGGCACGACTCCAGGCACAAAATCCTAAGTCAACGAGATGGAGCCGGACAGGACAGTTCGGCTCGGATATTGTAACGTGTGTGCTCAGTGGAGATGAGACAGGTGCGATTGCTATCAGCTCGTACCAAGCATCCGTGTCTGCAGTTGAGATGGTTCGAGGAGATATCGTCGAACCCTCAGCAGACCCGACCGTAATGCTGGTGCAATCAGAGCATGACGAAGATCTCGGAAGCAGGACACGATACATCCCCGAAGTTTTCTACCGACGAATTAATGAGTACGGTGCAAGCGTACAGGAGAGCGCTGAGCCGAGTTTCCCAGTCGATTTCCTACTAGTCACCCTCACCCACGGATTCCCAACAGAGCCATCCCCATTATTCACCAACAGTCGCTTCCCTATCGAGAATCGGGAAGTCATCGGCGAGAGCCAAGATCTTCGACACGTTGCCCAGCAACTCATGTCCCATGGTGATCCAGATAAAGCTATTCAAGGCGTTTCCGACTTCCACCTCCTGTGCTTCTTGCATGGAGTAGGCACATTTAGCAAGGTCGGTATTCTATTGTGTATAATTCAATCTAGTGTACGTGACGCTAACTCGCATTTTCGAACAGGATGAGGAATCACTCCTCTGCCGTGTCGCTAGAACGAAGTCCCCCGCCGAGGGCATGCAACTTGTGAATACCCCAGGATGGGCCACATTGATGACAATTCTTCAAGAGAGTGGTGAGCGGCCCCCCAAGCGCCCCTGGCCCACACCGGCCGAGCCTTCTCGTCCGGATTCCCAAACCCGGAAACGTCGCAACCCCCCACCCTCCACCTTACCCCGGTCCATATCTCCCAGCCCCGAGAGTGACCAGCTTGCTAAGAGGTTTAAGGGAGCTAGTTTAGAGTGATCGGTTTCGTCTTCCCGCCGTTCGGTTTTCATCGCACTCCCCCTAGACCCTTCGGCTCGGTTTTTCCCACCGCGTTGCCTTAAAAGTTACGAGGAGGCCATTCATCGCCTTTTCCCCGAGATATCTTCGATTCCTGGACCCGAAATGGAGATTCGATGCGAGAATGGAAGTTTTGGATCCGTCGGCTAGTTATAGCAGGCTAAAGCTCTGCCCGAATTTACTGCATTTATTACGAATATACCTCAAATCCAGTTGGCATCCTACAGCCCTCCAAGAAGTGTCCTGAGATTAGATGATTCACTGATGCTCTCGCTTCAGGGGCTTTTCTAATTTCTTCTAGATATGGGGTAGAAGTTCTCGATTGGATTAATGTGTTCGTCGAAATAGATGCTACTAAGTAAGAAACCGACATACAAGTGATGTTCATTCATATGTAGCGACGTCGCGTCAGGCGAGGGAGGTACTACTAGGCCATAGCATCATATCCCCCATCATCAGCTTCGCAGAGATAATATTTTATAAGACACAATTGTGGCAATTTTCTGTACGGTATTTGAATCCCAATGAACGCCCGAATAAAGATGTCAAACTAGTGATCACTTGCTCATGGGTCTTTGTACCTGACTTTCTTGGACAAGCTCCTTCAAACGTCTTTCCAATATCGCCCGTCCTTGTCCAGTATGCCATACTTCATGGGGTGCATCGTCAGCAATATCCCAAGACAAAAGATTATCTGTAAGATGAGACAGATCCTCCTGTCGCTCTGCCCACTGCGAATTCTTTCGGACTTCTTGACCAGAGCTCACAACGACTACAGGAGCATGGCCCATCTGGATATGGCGAGAAGACTGTATCTCGGAGGCAGTCATGGTGACAGCCACGAGGCTTTCCTGTAGCTTTGCTTTGATGTATTTTCCAGACTGGTAAGCCGAACGTCCGATAACGCGGTCCTGGCGAGAACGGCCGCGTAAAATAGCGCCCGCAAGCCGATCGAATCCCAGCGGAGAAACGATACCACGAAGCCAGAGCAAAAACCCACGACCGGGTCGCCCAATGTCTCCCAAGTATGCCTCGTGGAGGGGATCGATCATGAAAATGCCCCGAACTTCGAGAAGGTTGCGACTGGCAAAAAGCCTCGAATAAAGACTGCCAACTCCAGCGGAAACAACTATCCATGGACCTGTCTCACCTGCAAGAGCCAAGGCTTCGGCTAGCACGTCCGCTGACATGCCGGCGGAATGGGGCGAGGGTGCGTTGTCGGACCATCCGAATCCTGGTCGGTCCCAGTAACAATATCTGCCGATACCGCCACGGCCGTATACATCGTCGATGAACGGTTGTAATGTATGTTCGACTGGTCCATTGCCACCTTCTAGAAGAATCGTCGGTGCATTGTCGTCTGCAGTCTTGTTCCCGACACAAGCGAGATGAACTTGATAGCTATCCGCATGCACCAAGTATCGCTCGCCTGGAGCCTCGAGCCCAGAGTCGAAAGCACGCAAGATCAGAGTGGCTGTTAACATGACGGCAGCGCTCGCCATGGCAGCCATTAGAATCGTCTCAGCGAAAACAGCAATCCACTCCAGTAGGGAGCGCCGAGTCTCTTCTCGACCAGTAAGACGCTCTTCCTCCTCGCGCTTACCCCAAGCAACTGCTCGATTCTGGATGGCCTGGTATATAGATATCAAAGCTACCCAGACGACAGAAGCAATCCCTACCCAGCCTTCTTCAAGACGGATCCGCGGCGCAGCCAGGATAATAAACATATCAACCAAAAGTAGAACGGCAAGTATAATGGCCCATATTGTCATGGACTTGGATGGCACTGCGAAAAATAAGAGTCCAAGGACGAGGTATCCTGTCGCCAAGGTGGTATATGAGAAGGCAAAGAAGCCCGACCCTCGCGGGTGGATCATCGGTGGACTGACAAATATGGAGACAAGCAGGAATGTCCACCATATGAAGCTCATTGCCAATGCGATAACTGACGCACCGTGCACCGCGCGCACGCTCCATAGATTGTAGGGCGATACCTGGTTCTCGTGTTAGCTATGATTTTTGCCTCCAGCGTGTTATTTGGTGTAGCTTTGTTTGTTGGACTCACGGCGGGATCATCTGGGCTTAGAAACCCCTCATGACTATCTGCAGGAAGTAATCTTGAGCGCTCAGTAGGTTCTTCGAATGTTTCCTCTGGCGCATGCCGATGTTCATCCCCATTTTGTGTGCCAGATGGCTCCGTGGGCTTATGGTCTTGTCTGCGACCCCAGATTGACATAGTGAAGATTAGTACCGGTCCTTGATTTAACAGGTTTCATAAATATTAATTTATTTGAGGGGATGCATGCTTGAAGAAATGAACCAAAGCCCAACCTGCTAGTATCTGGGCTGATGGGTATGACATCATGCATTTCCCTTACCGGTTAGATCTATATCTTGGCTATTCGAGTATGTACTAGCAGTCATTTACTACCTACTAATTTTTCTGGGTTCTAGCTTTATGTATGTATGCATTTATTTGCCAGAAGATACGAATTTGTAGAAAACAGACCGAAGTGAAATGCACTTGAGAGGTGGATTGGTCTGGACATAATCTCTTTTAACTGATATATGATTGATTGCCTTGAAGTATTCTGCTAATAATGTCTGTTACCTAGTCTACATATGTACACTCACTAATATCCATGCTGATCCCTTCGAGGATTTGTGCAACAGAGTCCGGAGAAACCAGCAACATGATTCCATTCAACCATATCTAACATTGCCGGAGCCATCTCCGAACCAGTCATCCGCAGCCAAGGACTCATCGGGAGACGCATAATTTATGATTGTGCTTTTCGATGTTGTGTAGGCATTGTAAGCCTCGATTCCATTTTCGCTTCCGACTCCACTCGCAGACTTTGCGCCTCCCCATGGACTGCTAGGGTCATTCCGATGATGGGTATTCACCCAAGTAATTCCTGCGTCAATCTGCTCCGAAACTCGGAAAGCCTGGGGAAGGTCGAGTGTCCATACACCGGCTCCCAATCCAAACTCGCTGTCATTTGCCAATGCTATTGCTTCTTCCTCGGTATCGAAACCAGCAACGACAATAACAGGGCCGAACGCCTCCTCGCGCCAGACATCTGTCTTTACAATACTGTTATTCCCGTTGTTGGATGCAAGTAGCGTTGGTTCGTAGAAGTATCCCCTCTCGAAGTTAAATCCGTCAAGCGGGCTTTGAGAAACCATCCGCTTTGCACCGATGAGAGCGACCGCATTCCCTCCATCTAGAGCGCTGTTGACAAGGCGCTCCACATTTTGTAGCTGCTTCTCGGAGATGAGTGGCCCCATGGTAGATTCCGGGTTACTTGGAGCACCAATTCGGCGTGTAATGCTCTCAATCTTGGCCTTGAGCTTGTGTAGTAGCTCATCCATAATCGAGTTTTGCACTATAATCCGAGTGCTGGCCACACATGTCTGACCACTTGCGATGAAGCTTCCAAAGACGATCCCGTTAATCGCCGTATCGATGTTGGCCTTTTCAAACACGACCAAGGGCGCCTTTCCACCCAACTCCGCAGTGTATTTTGCCAGATTCCCACCGACAATCCTACCAATTGCCCTTCCGGCCATGGTGCCACCAGTCACGTCCACCTTTTTCACCAATGGATGCTCAACCAGTGCTTTGCCGGTGATAGCTCCATAACCAGGTAAGACGCTCAACACGCCATCTGGAATTCCCGCCTCGCGAAGGATCTTGCCCAGCAAGAGAGTTGTCAATGGAGTCAGCTCGCTAGGTTTGATTATGACACTGTTTCCAGCAGCAAGCGCTGGAGCAAGCTTCTTCACGGCAATCAACAACGGGTGATTAAACGGGGTAATCTGAACCACCACTCCGAGAGGGACTCGGTCGACAAAGTTATGCAGTTTCCCCATCGTCGGTAGAACGGATCGCTCCTCGACTCTTAGCAGGGAGGCATAGTATTTGAACCACCTTGTCAAAGATGGGACCTGGGCCTTCATTTCCCGAATCACCCGACCCGTCTGTTTTGATTCTGTTGAGATGAGCTGCGGGAGGGAATCGGAGAGAAGCGTTGCGCATTTCTCTAGCACATCGGCACGATGGTGACGACTCGCACGCGACCATACGCCGGACTTATATGCTGCCTGGGCGGCGGAGATGGCGGTCTCGACATCTTCTGGCGAGGCTGCGTGGCATCTGGCAATGGTTAGACGGGATCGAACGCTACTCCGAGTTAGCTTACTGCGCGAAGATCTCTCCAGTTGCCGGATCTTCAATGGGAATGCTGTAGACTTGTCAGTGCTGGTTCAAGTGTCAAGATAGCCGTCACACACAGATCTGCATTCCCATCTTGCTCTTTGCCGGCCAACCACAAACGATATTTCATGATAGAAAATATTTCAAGTAAAAAATAAAAAATAAAAAATCATCTGGACAGGGGGAAAGCTTTATAAATTGCGCTTATCTGGCTTATCTCTGGTAATGCCCAGGTGAGGGGTCAAGCTTGGAGTTCCATTCGGCCCTTTCCGACTTTCCATTTCTTATGTTCTGTCCTGTTCAGAAATGAATTGCATTCATCAAGATGGCAAGACCGATGTACTCGGGAATGAGCCGTATCGAACCCTCCTCAAATTGAAATGTCGCAACCTGCACTGTTTTCATCTTCAAACCCTCCACCATGTGGACTGACATTAATCCGGCAACCAAGGCTGTCAAGACACTCTGCCAGCTTGTCAGAATCAGTCAGACTCGATAAGTGAGAGCGATAGAATGGCAACAGTCGAAGTCCGAGAGACGGACCCTTATGCGTGGCAAGGGTTCTCACCTAGTGTTGGGGAGAAAGTGGTCGATGTTCGCGAGAGCATGACGATGAACAAGACACGGTATGGTATGGCTAATGACTTATGTTCCAAATTCACTCATCTCGCTATCTATAAAGAGAAAAGACTATTCCGATTTGAACTTATATTATGCCTGTCTATGGATCTATATAGACGAGTGAGTTTATCTGAAAGGACTGGCTATGAGCAAAAGTTTGCAACCTTCGAAGTATATCCCAAGCCCGCCTTCTTTTACGGCTGCGGTGTCTGTTCATGGTTGCGATGTCTGCCTGGTGCATTCGACTCCTATATTTCGCTTTTGTTTCTATTTGTCTACTCCAATCCCTAATAGATTTCTTCCCTTCCAAACTTATCTATCTCATTGAAACTCAACATCAACCATATACTACTTTCACCATTTGAGCGACAACTTGAGCTTCTATAACTAATACAACTACTCCAAACTACGCTTAAAATGACAGTCAACACCAAACCCATTCTCACCCTTGAGGATCACGAAAATCCCATCATCACGCCTGATGACCACACCAATCCCATTCTCAACCCCGAAGAGCAGCAGTGGCTTTTGATCCACCTGCAAGATTGTGTTCACCTAGATAGCCAGCTGAAGAAACAGCACTTCACAACCGTGGCCAGTTATCCTCTTGCTCCTTCTCGTCGCCCCGCCGGGGGCGTGATCAGATACAATGAATTTATGACGACTCCCCCATCAAACCCAAGCCAAACCAGTCGAAAGGCCATTGCCATTGACTGTGAGATGGTCGGTGTTATGGGCAATCGCCGTGAGCTTGCCTTTCTGGTAGTGGTGGATCTCCTCACAGGAGAGGTTCTCGTCAACCATTTCGTCCACCCCACCAACACTGTTCGAAACTGGCATACCAGATGGAGTGGTGTAACATGTGCTGACATGAAGGCTGCGGTCAGGAAGGGGGTTGCAATTAAAGGTTGGAAGGCAGCTCGGGCCATGCTTTTTGAGCATATGGATAGCAGGACTATTCTCGTTGGTCACGCCCTCCATGATGACCTGAACGTCCTGGGCATTATACACTCCACAGTCATCGACACTGCGATTCTCACTGCCGATGCGGTGTATAAACCGCTTGCAAAACCTTTCCGCCGGACTTGGAGCCTCAAAACCTTGGCCAATGAGTTGATTGGTTACAAGATCCAGAGAGGCAAAAATGGACACAGTGCGCTGGAAGACACGATGGCCACCAGGAGTGTGCTGATTTATTGCACCAGAAGCCCTCTGAAGCTCGAGGCTTGGGCCGATAAGGCCCGAGGAGAGGAACCGGTCCAGCACGAAGAACCGATCCAGAGCGATGATTCGGAGTGGTAGTTTCAGTAACAAAGCTCTCGACAGACATTTCTATAGTTGAACTTACTTTTTTCTTTTGGCTTTTCGACTAAATTGATCAATAATAAGCTAAGTTGATATCAAAAACGTAGGTGATTCAGGAATTTGGCGTGATATTTCGCCAATAATAGTAAAGTGTTCTACGAAAAATATATACCCAATAAACATCCTTACAGTAAAGGTGGAAGATCTTTTAGAAAGGCGTAGAGCTAGTTTAGTTCGATATGGGTAGGGCAATCTCTCGTATTGGAATCTAGGGGTTCTATTACCGCGCTGAAAATCAAGACAGGAAGGGGAGAAAAACTAGGGCAGAGATGACCTCTCAAGGAACACACCGTGAAGTATTGAAATTTGCCTTGTGAAGATTGGAACCTTCCAGCCCTAGAAAGTCACTACACCGCAGTTTATCTTGGGGTTTCTCTAAACATAATCTCTACAGAAACCCTGGCTTCATACTATAGCCATATGATCTTCTCGCTAGCATTGTTCGATAAACTCATCTTTAGCATCAGAACTCAACCTACCAGACCTTGGTCCTAGCCCTACCCTCTTGCCAGGCCCTTGTCCAGTTCTTTGATACGATTGTTAACCCTTCTTTCATTACACATTATCATAGGCGACTGGTTTCCTTTCAGACTCGAACCATTTTTGACATAGTTTTTGGGTTCCTAATGGGGGATCGAAGCTATGCGGGGGTGCATGCGTTTTAGCAAAATCCGGCAATTCCTGCAAGGTGGAATATTGATGCGCTCGGGCAGTTTGATTTACGACACGATATAGAAAACCGAATTAGTGACCTATTCTGTGGGAAAATGCCGAGAAGCTAATTTGGAATTTCTTGTTTAAAGGCTCTCTATTACATATTGAGAAATAGGCCTTTCGTGGATTACTCTTCCACGACCCTGAGCCATCGCAATGAAACTTGATCGTAGACCCCCACTAGGCTGACTCGTTTTGGTCTAGTGAAAAGATCTACAATGAAAATGATATGAAGGGTGACACGGATTCGGACGAATCTTGGTTTGAACCTCGGGAAACCGGCTCACGAAGAGGTACGGGTGTTGGCAGACCGGGAAACTGATCTGGAGTAGCTGCGATTTCTCCGGCTAGGAGGGCTTTGGCCTCGGCGCGGCGGTGTGACAGACCGAGTAACCGAGCGACGAGATCGATAGGGACTGCGACTTGGGCTTCGCGAGTAGGAGCGGGAGCGTGCTCGACTACGCTTAGCCGCTGTACGGGAAATGGATCGGGATCGGGATCGTCCTGCGGGGGCCCGGGACCGACTGTCTGATGCGTCACGACGGCGGTGACGGACAGGGGACCGACTGTCTGATGCGTCACGACGGCGATGTACTGGGGACCGAGAGCGTGAAGGTGTGTAGCTGTGACCCCGGGAAGAGGGAGTGAGGGAACGAGAATAGGAACGGCCGCGGTCCCTAGAAGGAGAGCGGGAGTACGAAGGTGACCTGGAACGGCGGGAGTGAGGAGATCCAGTGCACGTTGAGCACATCGAACGAGACGAACGAGATGAACGAGATCGATCAGATGGGGTGTGCGAGGGGCTTCGAGAGGCGGCTCGCGTAGGCAAAGCGGGCACGGTAGGACGGGGAATGGTTTTCAGGTTCTCACGCATGTCCTCTGTCAATACACCCATACCGATACTAGTGAAGTAGTTGACAGAGAACCTAGTGTGACGTGGGTTGTCCGTCGGGAAGAGACCCTCAAAGCTCGGCCGCAAAATATCATCCCTAAAGCGGGCCTGAAGTCCAGGCAGACCAAGGTTCTCGGCGAGGTTTTGGAATAGGATTTTGATAAAGATACGGCTGCTGGATGTGGTCTCCTCTTCGTTAAGATGAACCACAGATAAGACATGCCAGCCAATCGCATCGTTGCTGATGAGGTGGCCGAAGAACTGGGCAATGTTGCGTAGTTTGTTTGTTTCATAACGATGGATGGTATCGTAGTACTTGGCAAAGGCCGCCTCAAACAGATCTGACCAAAGTCGGTTGATCTTGGCGAATCGTTCTCCGATCAGGCCATAGAACTTGGAGTATGTCCGTTCCTGAGAACAACATTCAATGATCATGGATGGAAGTTCATGCTCCAACCCGGCCGGCAGGTTGATCTTCATCAGCTTGTGGCAACATTCTTCGAAATCAATGCTGGACATGATTGTGAGGTAGATTGTTCGTCGAAGGTTGACTAGATCAGTATTACTCTGATCCTTAATATCCATCTGTACTTCTTCCGTATCGGATTCTTCTTCTTCGCTCTCATCTGACCTGTCCTCATTTTCCTCGTCACTATCCTCGCCCAGAATCTCGGCCTTCAATTTCTTATAGGCCTCCTCGTGTTCCTCCCACTCCGTATCGTACTTGAAGATGTTGAGAGTGTCTTGTGTTTCCAGCTCGTCATCCAAGCCGGCACGGTGTGTGATCTGATCTTCCTCTTCCACTAGGTCCAACTCCTCCTTGATTGCTGGGTTGTCCTTGTACCGATCCTTGCGCACCTGAAAGAGCACTTCGATCATATATTGCACACGCTTATCAATATCGGCCTCGTGTAAAATGTTTCGGAATTGGTCGAATACGGCAAGTGCGATAGGAGCGTTCATTTCCTCCAGATGCTGACCGACTTCACGAGTGAGACCCACAGCAATCTCCACGCTGTCGTCCGTTGGCTTATGCAAAAGAAGCAACAGGATCTGAGCTGCTAACATCTCGTGGGCAACTTGTTGATTGCAGAGGTGCGCGATGAAAGTCGTAGAGGAAATGCAGACTGCTTTGTCATTTCGCTTGAAGGCCTTGCGGAATTGAACAATCAATCGGGCAAGCAACAAATCGCCAACCTGCGGAAGCTTGGTGTTGACGATAGATGCCATCGCTGCGTAAATTGGAGTGAAGGGCAAACTGGCCGCCTGCGCCTTCATGATCGACCGACAGAATAATCCTCGGCCTCTTACAAGATTTTCCGCAAATAGCTCTGGAACAATGAACTTGATGTTGGAAACGTTAATTTTGTTGATAAGACCATTGATCGACTTCTTCAAGGCTTCCCATGCCATGCGCTGATATTCCTTGCTCGTTTTATCCGTAATTTGCGCCTGTAACGCACGGAGCCGGGCCGGAGGGATGTAAGTGCCACCAGATCGCATGGTGAGCAGCTTTTCGTACTCTGCCTTTGCTGAAGCCTGCTTTTGTTCCTCGGTCATCGGCTTGCGCGCTGCTTCGCGCTTCTCATGTTCGCGAACACGTTCAGTGAGTTGCCGTTCTCTGTCGTCGGCATATTCTGCATCGGCTTTAAGAACGTCGGAACCATCTTGAAGGGAATCACCGGGAGGGGATCGGCGACGATTTGGAGGAGGGGAACGAGATGGAGGTGAGCGTTTTCGAGAGGCTGCGGCTGGCGAGTACGACGCGCCAGGTGGAGGCGTGGGCACGCGCACAGCAGACTGGAGAACATCCAAATCGGACATCTTCAACGAGGAGAGAGGCCTCCGGGGTAGCTAGAAAGTTTGATGTACACCGGAGGAACAGTGGTTGTGAATCTCAGCCGGACTGAGGTTACAAGATGATTCAAGGACGCAGCAGGAGAAAGCTCTAGCGCGGTGCACGTGACCAGAGGCCAACTTCGAATAACGGGAGCTCCTGAGATTCCTGGTAGTTCTGTCCAGCCCAGGATTCATCCACGTTCCTTCATATTTCTTTTCTTTTAACAGCGCCGCTCTTTATCAGAATGGTAAATTATCTAGTCTTATCCAATGGAAATACCCCACTGACTGTGCTTTAGCTGGGCCAACTCGTGGGATCCGTCATGCTTCTGGTCGCGACTGCGATCTTTCTCTACTACACCGCGTGGACCCTGTTGATGGTATGCTAATTTATGATAATATTTGCTTTTCTATACTCATTTTTGTTCCACAGCCCTTCGTCGACCCCGGCCACCCGCTCCACGACATCTTCCCGCCTCGTGTTTGGGCCATCCGCATCCCCGTCATCCTAACACTCTTGGCTTCTGCTGTGGTAGGCACCTTTATCGGAATTGTCATGATCAATAGCAACAAGAAGAAGGCAGCCAAGGCTAAGGCCGCGGCCAATAAGAAGAAGACCTAAGCGACCCTGGATATCATATCAGGAGAGAGGGCAACCCTCTGTGATAACATTCTGTACCATCAACTATTTCAAAGCTCAGTGGCTATCAAAACACGTCTCGAGTTAATTAATTTTATTACATTAACCGTTTTACAAACACTTTCAGTCTGGATATACTTAACATGGCCCGCAAGAATAGTGGAGGATAAAGCGGCCATATATATGTAAATATATATGTACCGAATTACCACGTAGCCCTAACGAAAGAGCTCAAATTTCCTAGCTCAAACGGCATTTGCTGTCAAAGCCCAGGCAAGTCGTCATCTTTGGCCATGCCGCAAATGCCCTGTGACCTCTGGCTGGAGCCAACGATGACACCAGCCACTCCTTCAACAGGCGAACTTTATTGAATAAACAAACAAGGAATTGTCAAGAATGACCAGCAAGGACACGGATGGACTCGGCTGTTGACTTCAACCATGCAGTACCATGTCAAAGCAAGGGGACGTTTGCAGCAAGCAATCCATGACGCAAGAGATGACTAAGAGCCTTATCGGTGTTTGCATAGTTTGACAAGTTTCCCCTCATATGCGTCTTGTTCGTGTAGGCCACAAGGTGCATTGTATAGTCAGTCATAGTCAAGATTGGTGATAGAAACAAAGACAGACAAAGGAGAGTAAAGACCGAGAATCCGATCATACTTTCATTAGGAATGACACTGTCAGAGGGTTATTTCGTGCTCTGACTCAGGCCCCCCTATTACACCCTAATAGCCCCGTACCTGACTGGTGACCTGGGGTCAGCTCCCCCCCTCTTCTTCTTATCGCGAACCATAACATCATCCTTCTTCCTTGACTCAACTTCGGACTTCGACCTTGGAACTTGTGTATGCAAGTCATTTTGGATTACATTTTTCTGCACCAGCTTGAACTATCTCAAGCTGTTGCTGTGTTATACTTATTTAGCAAAGCTTCCCCGCGTGTCTAGGGTGATCTCCGCTCTAGATACGCTGTTAGTGGTGTCTACGTTCACCACAACTCCCTTATTTTTAAGGATACTGTCAAAACAGGTACGCGTCCCCAGTCTCTTTAGGCCGTTGTGATGTTTGATCACTTGATTGATTCTATGAAAGTTATCCTCCTCTTTAGTCATACCTCCCAAGCTCCCGGTTCCCAGTTAGGATCTTGAACAGAAGGATCCTGCATATCCGTTCTCAGACCACAAATAAGGTACTGAGAGCGGCTTCGTTCTGTTGCTTCTTTATCGCCTCTCACTGAGGCATCATCTATTTGAATGCTCCCGGCGGCACCTGACGATATCATCCGCCAGCACAGCCGTTTGCCCGAAGACGATAGCCCATTCGCCCCGGACCAGCATCGGACTATATCAGAGCATGAACCAAGTGCGAAAGGCAAAAAGAAGAAGGGCAAGAAGAACAAGGTGGCCAGGGCTGCAACTGAAACCCCACCGGATGATATGTATGTGTCCACCGGTGATTGCCTGTTTTTCTGATGAATGAGTGCCATTAACACCAGATTTCACGGATAGCATCCAACCATATGACCCACTACCAGAGGAGCCTCTCTCCTGCCCAGACCCTGAACCCTTTATTGAACGTCATGTAAACCCATCTATCACGTCGCCTGTTCTGGATGTCCTCGGTTCCCTCGATGAGCCAGCAGGTGACGATCTCACTAGCCGCACCGATACGTGGGCGCAATCGGTACCTTATGGAAAGAGCCCCCCCACCGATCTTATGGATGGGGATATACCAAGTGCATCACTACCTAGTACATCACCCTTGAACTTTCCAACAATTCAAGAAAGGAGTGGCTTCAGCCATCCTTCCTCGGCATCTCCTCAGACTCGAACTTTACCATCTAGCTATGGTAATGCCTATCGAAGTGGTCTACACTCGAGGCAACAGTCTATAGACAGGAGAAAGAGTCACTCTTACGGGAGCCCAATGAGCAATCACGCGCCTCCCCCACATCTTCCTCAGGCACATTTCTTCGGAGCACCGGACATTGAGATTATTCCAACTCAGAATCGGTCCCCCGCCGAGGGAAACTATTCATTCTGTGGCTTTGATACACTGCCTAGCTTGTCATCTAAAGGCTCGCGGACAGGAATGAACGTCTTACTGGTTGGGATCGATGGTGCCGTGGAGATCCTCGCCATCGAAGATCGCCAGACTAGGCTCGTGGGGCAGATCACTGGATTAAATGGCCGTGTAATTGAGGCCAAACTCTTGCCTGGCTACCCGTCTAGTGATCCCTTTGCATCCTCTCGGCCGCATGTGGCTGTCATTGTTCATGGGCCGTTGCCGCCGCATGATGAGGAAGGTCGAGTCTCGTCTGCAACATCGGACGCAAATGAAATTCCCCCTTCGACTATTCGCGGTCACTCTTACGACAAGTGCGCGCGAGACGACATCCAGTTCTACCAAACCCGAGTTGAGATTTACTCTTTCCGGACTAGCGAACATGTCTGCACCCTGTTTGCAAGTAAGCCTGTGCCATGCCTAGAAAATCTTCCCGGCCTCCCATCCTTTGCACCCTCGCCTGTGGGAAAATTAAAGATCTTCACAACTGGTGCTTACATTATCTTGGCATCCGGCGTCAGCGGGGAAGTTTATGTTTATAGACATATCCTATCCCCGGAAACAACTGCATACCAGTGCCTGGGTAAGACATGGACTGGAGTTCAATCCAAAGAAACCCGTCGTTACTCAACCTCTTCAAGTTCTACAACTGATCCAGAGGGGACTCGCACCGACTCTCCCCATGGTTTCTCTACCCTGGAAAGGCCCATCTTAGCTGTACAAGGAAGGTGGCTTGCATTCGCTCCCCCACCCTCGGCCTACAGAGGATCGATCCAGGGCACTGTACCTTCGAGTTTAATCATCGGCAAGGTTCCGGGCATTGAAACTCGCAGTCCTCCTGCTGTCCCTTCGGTGTCGTGTGCGACAGATGTAGGAGAAGGGGAAAGTTTCTTCGACAAAATGGCCAGAGGCGTTGCCCAAGAACTCGTCAGAGGTGCCCGCTGGATGGGTGATCAGGGAATGCAGGCCTGGAACAATTATTGGAACACCCAGCAACCATCCGGCAGCTCTCCACGTCGGCCACCTCAGGGATTGGACCTCCAGACACAGGGGTATGGATTATTCCCTCCAACCCATGCTCAGGATACACAAACATCAGCAACAGAGCCTGACACCGTATCCATAATCGACCTAAGACGATTCGAAGACGGCACAGATATCCGAAATGCATTTATCCACCCAGTGTCGACATTTCAGGTTCCTAATGGTTGCAGCTTCTTGTCTCTTTCTCCGAACGGCTTGATGTTGTTCACAGCGAGTAAGAAAGGCGATGTGCAATACGTGTGGGATCTCATGCAACTCAAGCACTGCCGGTCCATGGCTTTTATGGCTGATGACCAGACGGGACAGAATCCCAATGTGCGCCAGATTGCTAGATACGCACGGTTGACTACATCGAGTATCGTTGATGTGATTTGGACGGCACCGGTGGGTGATAGATTGGCCGTAATTACACGTAAAGGCACCGTCCACGTTTTCGATCTACCCCGAAGCGCATTTCAGTGGCCCCCATTCCGCCGTGCAAAGTCTACTGCAAATAAGCCACCGGCTACCGATCCCATGGCAGATGAGATGACCAGTCAAGCTTCCGGTAGTAACCCATTGTCAGCGGCCATGAAGTTAGTTGGCGGTAAAACGCAGCCATTCTTCTCCGCTGTCCGTGGTCGTGTCCCGTCCACGGGCGCTGCATTTCCCAATATGAGTGGATTTGCATTACCTTCTGCTGCCAGTGTGAAGAGCGGGAAGGTTGTCGCCGCAGGCCTAAGCAAGTCAATGGGCGCCGCAACGGGTACTGTCAATACTCTGCGCCATGCCGGAGAGAATCGTCTCCACTTGCCGGGGCTAGCTCGAGATCCTGCACCTTCTCGGGTGACGTGGATTTGCAACAAGGGCCTTATATTCTTGGGTGTTCTGGATGCCGGGTACTTCAAGATGTATCGCCTCAAGCGTGCTACTGTACCCGGCCACAAGAGCAGGCAGCCTCACTCTATTGTTGGCGGTAAGGAGTCCCAGGTCAAACTGCCTGATAATCTTCAGGGTCCTTGTGGACCGGCTCCTTTGTCTACCTTTGATCCAGAAGTAGTAGTTCATGCCTCTATTGTTCTACCTTCGGTCAGCTATCAACCATCTAGTGCTGCGAGATCGTTTTGCCAGCCTCTCTCGCAGGCTGAGATCGAGACAAACACCCCATACCAGCCGTTCCACACGGACCAGCGTGTCAGTTTGAGTGTCTTCTCCTCAGGCAGCGATGCAAGTGAGCCGAGTGGACAATGGGTCTTTGGCAATGATATACCGCTGATCAAAGTGCACTTGAGGTCATTCAACAGCTCCAGCGATGACCACGGCGATGACGAAGATGAAAACGCTGTCATCCATGGACACTCGCTTGGGGCTGGCGGAGATATAGAAAACCTCATCACACTTGGAAACAGCACCGGCAACGTGGAGGAAGTTGTCATCACCACCCGCCGCAAGAAGAGACACTCCGCTCCGCTGAAAGCCGACGACGGTTTCTTTGAGGATGATTGCGAGGTCCTTGACTTTGCTCGTGACCGCGTCTAATTGACTCTTTTTTGTCTGGTTTTCCTTTGCTCTCCACTCTTTACATTGATTTAGAAGTTGTGCTCGCGCCTCGTCGCTGATCGCAACTGGAGTCTGGTGCTTCTTCTTTCGTCCTTTCTCCTTTTTCGGTTTTCGTTCGCGTTGGCTTTCAACATACTAAACACTTGCATAAACCCATATTATCTATCTTTCTCTCGAGGTGGGTTGTTTTCGGCTTTCTGATTTCTTTGCTCTCGGATTGACACTACACGTTTGATATCATTCACAAACACACAAATACCCAATGACCCAGACCCCAACCCCGAATGTTCTTATGTTCTGATAGACGGGAGACTCGGTGATGATTTACAGCCAGGTTGGTCTTTTTTTTTTTTTTTTTTTTGAAGGCAGCGGGAGTGGTATGCACTCTTTCAACAAGCCCTAAGCTAGAATGGAATACAATCACCAAGAAACAGATAGCTGCGAAGCCCCAAAAAAATACAATCTATTCCAAGTTACCATCCTTTTCGTTCCTTTTTCTGTGACGAACAAAATGAAGACGATAAAGTTCAGTATTGTACGTACCCATGTAGGTCTAGTTATGGGAATGCAACTGTATCCAATATCATTCCTACGTTCGAATGAGGCAAGGATCTTTCTATATCCAGATAACATCAACGCGTGCCTCTATTTCATCACTCGTCACTATCTTCAATAATTGGTCTGTTCTGTCTCCGACTCTTCGATTTAGACCCACTACTAAACAAAAGACTGGCATCCATCAACTCAAAATCCGAGCCATCGTCATCATCCATGAAGGTAAAGGGGTCGTTCTTCTGATTGTGTTCACGATCTGGAGACAGCAAAGAAACAACCTCCCCGCCAGCGGGGGTGAGAGTGGCCTTGATGGAAGCTCGTTGAGCAGTATTTTTAGACGGTGTTTTCAAAGGGTTTGGGTTCCGCCCAGGCTTCTTGGCTGAATCCCTCTGAAGCGTCTGACTGGATTCGTCTGGCGAAGGCGGTTCGCGGGCCAAAATCTCTTTGAATCGACGATCACAATCAGGGCCAGCCTCGTGCATCTTCTGTAAGGCTTTTACCATGCGTCGCGTGAGAGACCCATGCTTCACATCCTTTGTGGGTCTTTCAATGCGTTGCAAACGTGGAAAGGCGTCGTTGCGAGGGAATCGGATGAATTGCGGAGAAGTAGCACCGATGTTTTGATAATGATGCTCAAGATCATTTTGCTCACTCGTGCTAAGAACAACGTCCTCCAGCGACGGAACATCTACAGGCTCGGGTGTGGGGGCCCGGGGTCTCTTTTTGGGGGTGGCTGCCTTTTTGGTTACAGTGGCCTTCTTCTTCTGGGGTTTGTCGCCAGCCAAATTCGAGGCTCGAGTGAACCCTGTCTCCACATCATCGGGCATGTGGAACACCTTGGCAGGTCGCTTCGGTGCTCGCCCTTTACGTTTCGGTTCCAGCAGTTCTTGTTGCGAGTTCTCTTGGGGTATATCGATATGTCGTTTATCGGGAACTGGACGAATGCCCGCGGGTAAGATGCGTGCAGAACGATCGTCGTGAAACTTGAACCTGGAGCCACTGGCAATCATTTGCTGCATCCTCTCGTAGTTATCTTTGGCCTTGAGATAGGAGTCTTCTTCTTTGCCTTTCATCAATAGCAGAGTAATGTTACCGGCCCGCTTACGGCCAGTTCGACCCATGCGCTGCAGCATACGAATTGGCGACGCCGACGAGTCATAACACACGATCAGATCGACCTCTCCAATATCCAATCCTTCCTCGCCGATGGAGGTAGCAACGATTGTGTTATATGTACCCTTCTTGAAATCCTCGATGGTTCTGAGTTGTGTCTTCTGGTCCATACCTTCAGAGCCTTTGGCGCTTGATTGACCCACGAAAACATGAGGACGAATCATAGGCTCATATCTTTTGAGCACTCTCGTGACCTCTTCAGCACTGTCACGGAAATGCACAAAGATCATGACACGAGTCGTGGGCTGACTAGTGCCGTCAGGCAACTCTTTCCCTTCACCCCTGTCCATGAAGTGATTCAAAATCACTGACTTGAGATATTCTAATTTCGGATGCCCAATGAACTCTGGATTCTTACTCCATGGTTCAAGATGGCTGAGTAGTTTCTTGAAACTATCATGTTGTACAACTTGCTTTTGGTATTTACCACCTCCGCCTTTCTGTCCCTCGGAGCTTGATTTGAAATGGATGACATTGCGATAGAATGGCACGATGCCATGGTACTTGAGGAGATCGATACCGTGGGCCAAGCTAGCAAGAACAGTGAAAATGGAGTTGACTTTGCCTTTCAAGCCGAAATTGGCATTCCGGCCAGCGTCAGACTGCATCCATTGTTGCCTCGCCACTGTAAGACCGTACGCAGTCAGCCCCAAAGGGTCACGTCCCCAGTAGGCATTGAGAGTCCGGAGTTGGTCAAGCAAGGGCTGCAGGGCCACAGATAGGAGATCCATACAGAAAATCATTTCATCTGAATTCTCAAATGTTTCAATTTCGATATTACGAGCGTGAACATAGTCGCGAATGTCGATCGAGTTCTCTGTACGGATTTCGACACGTGCTATGTCCAGGCCGTCAATAACCGACTGTACCGATTCGACTGTTGATCCCGGCGTTGCTGTGAGTGCGAGCACGCGGAAACTGTTGTTGAAGCGCCGAAGGAATTTGACTACCTCCACATATGCATACGCACCAGTCGCGCGATGAGCTTCATCGACGACTAACAACACAATTCGCTTGGGATCGGCGATTCCGGTCTTTAGGTCATTGATCAGTGTTTGGGGTGTCATGAAAAACACCCGCTTTGATTTCCACTCTTCGGCGCGAATACCCGGTGATGCCCCTCCCGTGAGCATGGTCGACTCCGAGCGTGGAATTCCGGCAATATCCAAACAGGCCGATACCTGCTGCGAAACCAAGGGTTTCGTTGGTGCTACAAAAATAATTTGCGAATCTTTCGTCCAGCGAAACCAGTTGAGCATAATTGTAGCCGCTATGAATGTTTTTCCCAATCCTGTTGGCAAGGCCACGAGTAAATTATGAAACAGGCCTGCCTGAGTGATGTTGAATTGGTAGTCTCTGGTTTTGCCCAAGTTCGTAGGGTAGACCCATGTATCCAAAGCATCTTTGACAAGTTTGTGTTGGGTCGGTGGTTCAGTCTTCTCTGACGGGCCCCAATCTTGTTGGCGCGGTTCCGAGGCCTCAGGGTTTGAAGTGGCCATACCGAATAATGTAGTCTGTCTGAGATGAGGTCCTCTAATTGGGCCTCGGGATTGACTAAATTGTGGACCTGCAGGCTGGGCTGATCGCGCTACTGGTGACAATGATGGCGAAGAATCGAATGCACCTTCCGGTATGTCCTCCAGCTCAAACAGCACATCCGCCGATAGATGCGTATCTGTCTTTTCTGGCAGGACAATCTTTTTCGAAACAGTATTGCTTGACAAACTCGAGGGTTGGTATACCGCTCTGGTTGTTTTCTCCTCCTCAAATGAATCTAAGGAAGCTGCGAGAGCGGCCAGCAGCTCTTCATCATCATGGGGATGATTCTCCTGTCCACCACTACCATCTTGTCTTCTAGTTTCAAATTTTGGCGGAGGGGGCCTCACTGTAGGCTTCTGCCACCGTGCGCCCCGTATTCGTTCCGGACTTGAGGAAGGTTGCGTGAGTTGCGTGACAAACATGTCATTTTGAACACTGGGTTGCTTCAGTACACAGCTCTTAATTTTGGAGCGATCCTGATGAGGTGATTCTCGGCGCCCAGGGGGTAACTCGTCATCGCCCATATCAAAGAACGAGTCGATTGAGGAATCGTCATCTTGATCTTCGCGCTCTTCCCCGCGATTTCGAATGCGGCGCCGCTTTGCGGGACGGGAGGGCTCATCAGGGGTTCCAGGGACTACGAAGTCATCATCATCAAAGTAATCTGACTCGGAATCTGTCGACATCGCGTGGATAGTTGAAAGGCATTGCACTTGCACTCCGTATGTGCAATCATCTGGCGTCGCGTCGCGTAGTCAGGTGATCATGTTTTGTTTGTATGGTTTGCACTAAACACGGTGTATATAAAACGAGATGAGTGTCATTCACCGCCAAATTTGTTTACTGCGGGGATAATTTGGTACTTTCTTCAAAAGATAGTGCTATTGCCTAGGAAAATAAGAACCAATAGTCATCCCGGTAATAAAATCAAATTTGCACCGTTGGCATAGGTCTTGGGTACCATTCAGTCCGAACCAACCAAAAATAGCCAACCCCACAACAACCGGATCAAAATCATCAACAATGGATGATACCAGTGAAGAATTCCAAACGCTCTTCAACGAAATGTCCGCTTTCGTGACTGACTGCATGTCAGGCCATGACCCATCGCATAACCCAGCACACGTTCACAGAGTGGGAGCGCTTGCCAACAAGATCCTGGAAGCAGAGCGGACACTGCACCCGACAACGCAATACAACGGGGCAGTCGTCAAGCTCGCAGCACTGTTGCATGACATCGGTGACAGAAAGTACCTATCCAAAATGGACGCAGCTCCTGGAAGTCAAGAACTCGACCCAACGACGATGGTGCAGTGCGCGCTCCTTGCGCGGGGTGCGACACCAGAACTCGCATCCCGGGTGCAGACCGTCGTATCACATGTTTCTTATACGACTGAATGCAAAGATCCGGCGTTGATCCGAAGGATGATTGATGAAGATGGGTTTGTCGAGCTTGGGGTTGTCCAAGACGCCGATCGACTTGATGCAATCGGGGCGGTTGGAATTGGCAGGTGTTTTACTTTCCTTGGGGCTGTAGGGCAGAAGTACTGTGTTGATGGGAAATGGGAGATGGATAATTCCATTGAGCATTTTGGGGACAAGTTGGTTAAGCTGGAGGGGATGATGAAGACTGCCACGGGGAGAGAGATGGCGAAGGTAAGGACGGAGAGGTTGAATATCTTTGCGAGGTGGTGGCAGGATGAGATGAGCCTCTCTTCTGGTTCTACTTAAGAGAGGTTTTTAGTCACATCATCAACTTGTTGATTCTCTTTTATACTCCCTGCATTCTAGACACGGCTGTCGAAGATCTTCAAGATATTACAGACTCACAGTCGAATGATGGGCCTAGAATAGCTATATCCTCCAGAAAAGCACATTGAATACATCCGAGGATAATGATTTTCTCAATTTCTTTTAAAAACTCCGAAGATCCAACAATCCGACAATGGCCTATCTTTCTTTTCCTTGTAAGATTTTGCCGGTATTCGAAGAATTAAATATGCTCAAATAAAACAAAGCTTGAATACAGATATCACTAGCTCTACGTTCGTCTAACTTTTTCTTGTCTTTTTATGGATGCAAATAGAAGTGGATGTATTACGATTGGTATAGATGTCGGGTAATGCCACGCAAGCAGCCTAAAATGCACACGCACTTCATCCGCCCAAGATCAACACCGCCATCTGTTGAGCAACAGATATACAACCAACCTTCGCAACCATGGCTGATGCACAATTTGACAGCGCGCTGTGAGTAATCTCTCTCGCAATTAATATGGCCATATAGACCCTTTTTTAACTCAACTATGATACCCCGCCATGACAATCCCACACCCCGACTCAACCCCGCCCCGTGTAGTCGGAGACAAGTGAGCTGACCACCCCTTCTGCAGCGACCTCCTTCGGCGCCTGAACCCACGGGACACCAAGACCAACTTGCAAGCCATCACCTCAATCGTCCCCGAGCTCACCGAAGATCTCCTCTCCTCCGTTGACCAGCCCCTGGAGATTCGCCGCTGCCCGCAGAGCAACCGCGACTATCTGCTCTGCGACTACAACCGCGACGGCGATAGCTACCGGTCACCATGGAGCAATGAATTTGATCCTCCACTTGAGGATGGCACCGTGCCCAGTGAGCGAGTGCGCAAGCTAGAGGTTGCCGCCAACGAGTCGTTCGATGTTTACCGCGAGCTGTACTATGAGGGAGGCGTAGGGAGTGTTTATTTCTGGGATTTGGACGATGGATTTGCCGGCGTGATTCTACTGAAGAAGGGTGCGTTATGGACATATTGCGGATAACTTCCTATATCTTAGATCGTGGCTAACTGTTCCTTTTGATTAGGTGTCACCCCGGGTTCCCAGAGCTCCGGCGAATGGGACAGCATTCACGTTTTTGAGGCCACCGACCGCGCTCGCATGTCCCATTACAAACTCACTAGTACTGTTATCCTCCACCTGGCCAACAAAACTGAGGCTCTTGGTGACATGGACCTCAGCGGCAACATGACTCGCCAGGTGGAAGTTGATCTGCCTGTAGAGTCTGATGCTAGCCATGTCGCCAATGTGGGCAGGCTGGTGGAGGATATGGAGCTGAAGATGCGGAATCTGCTACGTACGTTTATTTCTCTCGTCACCGTTTAACGACTTGAGGATTTTGGACTGACCTAGACTTTCATATCACAGAGGAGGTTTACTTCGGTAAGGCAAAGGATGTCGTTGGCGAGCTGCGAAGTAAGTGGATGCACAAAGTATCACCGCCGTTGCAATATGCTAACATTAACCTAGGCTTGGGCCCATTGTCCGATGCGAATAGGGACCGGGAAACCCAGCGGGAAATGATCATGTCCATGCAGAAGTAATATTTTCCTTACTCTGCTAGACCGATGAACTATACCTGCCGTTTCATCTCTTTTTGCATAGCGTAGTTCTGTGAACATGCTCGAACACTGATCCATAAACACTTTGTTCTTAGCGTTGATTACATATGTACTTAGTACGGTGTAAATGTATGTATCTTCTCCAATGGCACTCATTGTATTCGTAATCTCAAACGCCAGTGGCAGGAGATAGCCCGGGGTATCATGAACATATGAAGCAAACTCAACCAATCGCACCGAATGAATCGATAATTCATCGCTCAATCCACCTGCATATCATCTAGTTCATTCGCTGACCTGAAATTCTTGCTTGTCTCGGAAGGCTTCTGTATCTGCTCAACGAATTGACGAGCGGCCGCCCACAATTCAGCCTCCTTATCTTTTCCAACTGTATCCTTCCGGCTATTGAGCCGACTTATATCCAGTGAGTT
Organism: Penicillium roqueforti; assembly: GCF_015533775.1. Lineage (NCBI taxonomy): Eukaryota > Fungi > Ascomycota > Eurotiomycetes > Eurotiales > Aspergillaceae > Penicillium > Penicillium roqueforti. The sequence goes on from NW_024067601.1 coordinate 210,629, forward strand.
TGGAGCTCGCGATTTAGCTCCCGCGGCTCCTTCGTTTCTGGCTCCAGCCTTTACGTCCCCTGCGCGCGAGGCCCTCTCGGGCCCTACGAGGGATGATTCCTCTAAGGAGTAGATCTGGCGGCGGAGGGATACATCGGCTGAGGAGAGAAGTGCGAAGTATTTTGCACTTGCTTCTTTGAATCGCGTTTTGTGCGAGTCAAGTGATCCATCTGGTGCAACAGAAGAGGGGCCTGGTTTGGCATTGGTCAAGGCTTGGATCGCGAGACCAGCAGAATGAAGAAGTTTGGTGACATCCTTGCAAAGAAAAGAAGAGTCAGCAAAGGGTTCCTGCAAAAATTATATGTTCGTAGTACTTTATCCATCTCATTCAGCTGTCGAATGCGATCGGCAGAGGTATAGCTAGGTAGCTCCTGCGGGGGTGCGTCTTCACTCATTGTGACTAGTCAGGGTTGATATAAAGGAAAAGGACAGATAGCTGGGTGCGTATGAATCAATCCACCAGCTTTTCCAGTGTAGAACGAATGGAGCTTAGGAAGCTTGTTAGTTGAAATCACGTGTCGGAAGTTGGGGAGGTCTTAATAGGCGGTGAGGTAGCAACTATCAAATTCAAGATATCAAACCCATTATTCTATTGTTGAACACCTTTGTTTGCTACATACATTAGACAAAAAACCGATAGCTGACCGCCCAACACCATCATAAATTGCCCGCGATTGCACGCAACCCAGCTCAGTTTCCATCCTCCACCCCAATCTGAGAATCTGTCTCGAAGCTGTCGTTAATTAATCGACAACTATGTCGGCACAAGGTGGAGCCCCAAGCCCTGGACCACGCAGTGGCAGTATGGGACCAGGTGTCAATGGGAATGGTATGGCGATGCCTTCCCAGCAGCCATTGCCTGGAAACCCCGTTCATTCCGCACCCACCCCAGGGCCTAGTGCACCACCAAGTGGTGCTATGTCACAGCAGAATTTGAACCAAATAGTAGGTACCCTTCTGATTCATTTGTGCATTGTTTGAGAAGTCTTGTTTCCCTCCCGTCCCTGTGTCCCTTTGCGATGATTATTCCTTGCACGTTGTGTCCATCCTGTGTGTTTTGGGATCAGCCGAGTTTGAGGAGCTTGAGTTGGCCACAACTCCACTGGATCAAAGTGATGTCAGGGATCCAAATCGGAGACTCTGGGGCGTTTCGTATCAACGTCGATGATTTTGAAAATGCCATGAGTCCTCAATTACGCTGTTCATCAGTCGTTACAACCTATGAATGATGACAGAAGTCCATGGCAGAGGACCGCGCGGGCTTATCTGCAACGCCGACAATATAGTTCATCTCACAGACTTCGAAGGGCATTATTGGCCTGCTGGTATTACGCGTGGCAACTCATGAGCGGTGCTCAAGGTCTGTGACTAGCGACTCAAGGCATCACAACTCAGAGCCAAACAATGATTTGCTTCATGCGGTTCTCACCCAACCATTCTTCACACTTTCACATTATCATTCATACGGGTTATCCGTCTTTATGAACCCATCAACCCATCAACCCATCAATTTCTTTCACTTTCACGTCAAACGCACCGCTTTCGCAAAACATCACAAGAACCGCCTTGGCTATGGAAACTCACGGCAAGGATTTCGAGCCTCGCCGGTACCCACAACCGACCTTACCGGCCCAGATGATCAAGAAAAGACATGAGCCGGTGGCGGCTGATATGACTCCGGCACAATATGTGCCGTGTCCACCCATCGCAAAGCCTTCACAAGCCCTCACTTCTGAGCAGGCACGCGAACGTGATTTGGCAGTGTGTTTATTCACTAAGCCCTCCTCCTGCACCGCTTGCTTATCTTGCCTTTTTTTTTCTGCTCAAATACATTCGGTTTGAATTGTACGCTAACCTTCGGTATTTTCTAGGTTATTGATTATTTGGCCAAGAAGGGCTACAGCCGTACAGAGGCAATGTTGCGCATGGAATCTGCCAACCAGGAGATTGATGGGCGTCCGCTCCCTCAGCTGGGGGAAGATTCCCGTCCCAAGACTCGACAAGGGTTTGGTGAGCTAGATATTCCATTCAGGTGACCCAACATAGCAACTAATGCATCACTAGATTTACTGAAGAATTGGGTTGAGGAAAATCTTGATCTGTACAAGGTGCGACAGACAAGGAGTGACTTGATAAGCCAATGCTAATTGTCTTGTAGCCTGAACTTCGGCGTGTTCTATGGCCGCTGTTCGTCTATTCCTTTTTCAATATGGTCACTTCCTTCTATCCTCAGGATGCGAAGTCATTTTTCGAAACCAACAAGAACATGTTCCTTCCCGAGCATACCGATGACGTCCGCCACTTCGAGCCTATCAGCTTACCGGAGCACCTGCAAGATAACTCCGTTGCTAAGCTTTATCGAAACAACAAATACCGCGTTGTGTTAAGCAACCCTGCTTACACCAATCTTCTCCAGTTCCTGGAGAGCAAGGACAAGGAGGGGGGTTCTGTCATGAACGCAATTCTCAGCAGCTTTTGCTCGGTGAAGACTTTGGACCGAGCAGCAGATGACCGATTCAGTTTCGCTGCCATGTTGAACCAGATCAGTGCAGACCAGACCTTCCCGGCTGAGGATGAAGGCATTCCGGGACACCACCCCGGCTCGGCTTACACCGGTGACAACCCGGCCATGGCCGGCACACTTCCTCGCCTGAAACTCGGAAGACTCCCTATGGAACAGCTTCTAGAGGAGGATGTGCGGGCTGAATTAGCCGAGGAAGATGCGAAACAACCTCCTGTCGCTGGCCGTAACACGCTCATTCAAGAGTTCGACCAAATGATTAAGAATGAAGATGACGACGAAGCACCTAGTCGTGCAGATATTCCTTTCCCTCCGTCCACTGCTCGTGACGTTCAAATTGAGGTGAAGAAAGTCATGGAACACCGTGATCGGTTCGAGATCAAGGCTCGCACAGGTGGTGTCGGTCCTGGACTTAGTGTGTGCATGTTCACATTCCACAACACTTATGATGGGTATGTTCATCTGGACAATCTTCGTAATACAGAGCTTTACTAACAAATATACAGCGTCACTTGCATGGACTTTTCAGATGACAGCCAGATTGTTGCCGTCGGATTCCAGCAGTCGTATATCCGGATTTGGAGCCTCGATGGCACGAACATTCAAGCTGCTGACCCTGAGTTTGATAACTCACCACCTGCCAGTTCGCGCCGTCTTATCGGTCATTCCGGTCCCGTCACTGCTGTTGCATTTCAGCCCTGCGCCACTGCTCGCGAGGGCATTTCGGAGGATGACAAGGTTCCAACCAATGCACGCTGGTTGCTTTCATCATCCATGGACAAAACAGTTCGCCTTTGGTCCCTTGATAGCTGGCAATGTATGGTCGTCTACAAAGGCCACGACCGCCCTGTCTGGGACCTAAGCTGGGGGCCCTTCGGTCACTACTTTGTCTCCGGTGGATCTGATAGGACCGCCCGTTTGTGGGTGAGTGACCAAATCCGCCAGCAGCGTATTTTTGTCGGTCATGACCAGGACGTGGATGTCGTCTGCTTCCACCCCAACTCGGCATACATTTTCACCGCCAGCTCTGATCACACTGTCCGTATGTGGGCTGTCTCGACTGGTAATGCTGTCCGCATGTTTACTGGCCACACTGGTAGTATCACCGCGATGGAGTGCAGCCGCGATGGAAAGCTTCTGGCATCCGCCGACGACCAGGGCTGCATCATCTTGTGGGATCTAGCTCCTGGTAGACTGCTGAAGCGCATGCGTGGCCACGGTAAGGGTGGAATCTGGTCTGTCAGCTGGAGTGTGGAGTCCACAGTGTTGGTCTCCGGTGGAGCCGATGGAACCGTGCGAGTCTGGGATGTTGCTGGTTCCCAGGAAACCACTCAGGGTGGCCGTATCCTCAATGAATCAGGCACTGGAACCAGACTGGATGCAGCCGCAAACCCCTCGACAAGCCAGACCAAGAAAAAGAAGGGAAAAGATGTTGTTGTCACCGCCGACCAAATCAGCGCGTTCCCGACTAAGAAGTCTCCTGTCTATAGGGTCAAGTTCACCAATATGAATCTGGTGGTTGCTGGTGGTGCCTATTTGCCTTAAAATGGCATCTAGGTCCGTTTTTCTTGGCGTCATGCGCTCTCTTTCTTTTTTCTCTCTCAGGATACCCTTACTTCTCCTTGTTTTATCACATCCCTTTTCACGATCCTCGCATGATGATTACTTGTGATGGGATCCCGGTGGCGTTCGGAATCTCGAAAACCTGATTCTCTCTGTTTATCGAGCGAGAGGCAAGAACCTTTTTTCTGTGCCCGGCAGCTTTTGTTTTTCCTTTTTTCACTTTAACGTTTGTCGCAATGGGGTGGCATAGAGCTCCGAACTGGAGGCTAGCCTGCTAGTTGTCCTAAATGATCTTTTCACCCCGTTCGAGAATGAAACTTTTTCTAATTTATTTCCCTACATGCGAGTAGCTTAACCTCATCAACCGTACGGAGTAGACGTGATAGCATTAGAGAAAGAGCGTTATAGATGTACTGCTCGAAAGCATGTGTTTTACATCTATGAATAGCCTCTCATTGGATATCATATCTCATTTCAAGCATTGGGACAAATCATGAAATACTACCTCTGGTGCGCTGTTGAGCCACCAGGAGCACCAGTTCCCTTCTTCATCGCCGCTGATGCCTGCATATCCGCCACCTTGGGCGGAAGCACCAATGCACTCCGGTCGTTTCGTCGGTAAAAATCCGCTAAGATCTGCGCAGTCTTTGCAGGCTGATCCTCATGGACGAAGTGGCCTGCTTCGGGGAAGACCTGGAGTTGGTATTTGCCTATGGTATTGTAGTGAGCATGGTACCGAATTATTATACATGGCTGACAGGGACTTTCGAAACCCATACCTTGCATCTGTCCGATCATCAACTCTTTATCCAATCTGTCGGTCCCAGCAAGTAGTAATAGCTTGCCACCTCTTGCATCGAGAAACTTTCTGCTCAAGCCAACAAACCAGTTTTCCCAAAAAGGTTTCGTTGCGGAGAGGTTAGTGCGCCAAACCCAAGGGCGGGACGGGTCGCTAGGCTCGCTTTCTTCGTATAAGAGGGAGGGAACCGAGGCGCGAGCGGAAGTGGTGTTCCGGATTGTGCGAGAGCGAGTACTTGTAATGTTAGCGATAATGTAAAGAAATGACAGTCGAGATGGACACGTACTGCCATTCAATTCCAGATAGCAGGGATGGGAATCGGGTCGGACGAGTCGAAAGATATTTCTCCATGCTCTGGAGAGCATCCATTGCAGATCCTGTCAAATGGGGATGTCAGTATCAGATAGACATAAACCAACAAGACGAGAGTACCTTCAACTACGTCGAACACCGCGTATGCCAATAGCTTCTGACCCAGCTCTCCTCTCTTCGCGACATCTGTAATCACCGCACCGCCTAGACTGTGTCCAACTAGAACTATATCAGGGAGGTTCTCCCAACCCATCCTAGCTTGTGTCTGGTAGATCACATGGACTAGATCCCGGCTCAGGGTCTCAAGACTGAGGTCGAGCTCAACGTTTCCCGAGGCCTCAACCTGGGCTGCAGCCGCCGTAGAAGGAGCTCCATCATCTATCTCACTGTCCAATGTGGTAACGACAGTGCGGCCATGGCTTCGAGCATCTAGGGACAAGATCCCCGCCTTTGGGAGGATCTTCCGGATCTCTTCTGCGCACGTCGCGAAGGAAAGTCCAGATGAACCGGCCCCATGGTGCATGACAAAAAGCGGGCCTGATCCAGTCGGTGGTGTTAAATAGACATGGTGTAAAATATGGAGATTATCAACATCCTCCGGAAGAAATAGTTCCTGGTCAAAGAAGTCTGTCCATGTCAAAGAGGTTTGAGATGATTGTCTGTTTTCGTATATTAGCCTAGTCCCAGACAATTGGATGATGCAAATAGGCAATTGAGCCTAAATTGAGCTTATGGAAATTGGAGAAGTAAACCAACCGTCGTCCCGTTCGGGCGAATAGCTGTCGCGTAGGTGACGGGACCATCGTCCCGGTCGACGACAGCGAGGAAGCCGAAGAGCCATCCTCCCATGCATCCTCTGAGTGGCTCATTGACTCAGGCATTGGTGCTTCGGGGGGAAATTTGGCCAATTTTGACTTGGCAAATGATTTCTGAAGGTCACTCATCTGAAGTGGATCCACGGCTGTGTCGATCAAAAGGAGGGGTGAGTACGGAGTAGATGGAGGCTGTCATACGCGTGTTCTCTTCCACACAATGCCAATAATCTCTCAGAGGAAATGGGTCTTAGAAATGATCGAGTCCACTCACATCGGGTGACTGCTGTGACTGTTGTCGTCAGCGACCGCTGACTAATATCATTGCTGGTCCTGACTAGTTTTGCCTAGAATCTTAGCACTAGTAACTAACATATATGAGGCCTCAAATATGGTACTTTTCTTTCTAGATAGTCCTCTTAGTGGCTCTGGGATTCCTGAAGGAGAAGTATACATACCTATATGAGCATCCATCTCAACTAGCTGCAGGGACAAAAAGAAGAATGAAAAACAAAGCACAATGATCATATCCATTAACATACATCTCTTCGGTTATGATACCTACAAAATAAATATCTTATAGAACAGATAAGTGCAAAAAAACGAATACGTATAAAACAGAAAGGAGACTAGGCGATAGTTAATGCCCGGGAAATTCACACGCACACGCAAGTCCAAGGAATATTCTAGATCGTAGATTGATCAAGTCTAAATCTCAGTACCATATTTTAGATCGAAGACAAACTAATAGATATTTACTAAACATACTGATATACATTGAATGAATTTTTCCTATTTTTTACTATGTTTATGTTCGCCTACATATACAAATATAAGAAGTTTGGTTAAAACTGGAGCGCGAAGTCACTGCGCTCCTGAAGTATGTTATTGAAGACTAAAAACGTGTTATTCTTCATGGTGAGGGTTGCATTTCCTCAATGTTCAAATAAACATGTTCAAATAGAGCACCTTGTATGACTCCAGTAATAAGTGTTTGATCTATAGGAGGCATTGATTGGAAATCTTCTCGTTGAATGCAGTTAAACGGGTATCTCATCGTGATCTATCAAGGCAATCCACACCAACCCATAAATACAAACCTACTCCACCTCCCCAGCCTCCCAAACACACCTATCACACAAACAAGTCCCACCCAAAGCCCCAGAAGCCCATTCCCTTCTCTTCTGAACGGGCAAGCTAATATCGCAATAATGATTCAGGATCTCCGAATCCTTCGCAATACCGCCAGGCCTTAGCTCTTTCATCTCAAGCCCACGCGACCAAACAGCCGTCTCATCGTCTCTCCGCACGCGGAAATTGATTTCGCTACTCCATTCCCAGGTCACATTAGGATCGCAGGAATGGTTCGCAAGGCACCACAGTGGATGAACAGCGCACAGCTCCGGGCCTCCATCCCAAGTCGAAAGTCGGCCTGATGCCGTGCCGCGGAACTTAGCAAAGAGCGTGTTTAGAACCCAGGTATCGTAGCGGTAGAGCGCGACGTATGGATCTAGGCCCATTTCGTCGAGGAAACGCTCCGGCTGCAGGACATTCAGCTGGAAGGAGAAGGGGAGGGTGGCGGTATCGTCAGTGGTTGGTGTTATCTCTGTTTCCGCGGAGACAGACTCAATATCGAGATCATGGAAATCGCCCCAAATATATTTCATCTCGGGCAGGTCGAGCGGGTGCTTGTCCTGTGTGGCGGACATGGCGAGGGCTCTGCCAAGCAGAAGAAGGTACAGGTAATCAGCCTTATCCTTAGGGTCGGGGACATCCTTGCCGATAGAGTCGAGGCCATCCTCGAGGCCGCAGATTGCCCCGTGGTAAACCTCCTGCGCTGTGTCGTGGCATGCCTGGCTGCAGAAGATGATATCTACACAGCCACCCTCGCAGGCGACGGGGGGCTCGGCCGCGGACAGTTCTGGGAGCGGTGCGTTGCATGCATCGCAGAGATCGTCGTGGAGACGGTTGGTTGCTGTGAGCAGTGAAGACTCGCGGAGGATGATTTCGTCTGGGGCGATATCTTCTTTCGCGAAGAGGCCGAGCTGCACGGAGACGTCCATGCCGGACGAGTCGTCATCTGCCGAGGCATGCAGCACTGGCAAGGCCACTGCGCGGACCTCACATTTCGGCGCAATGACCGCCAATCGCTCGTTGAGTATTTTGAGAGTCTCTGGTGAACGGCGGTCAGGCTCGTGCCCATTCCAGGGATAGAGGACACGGCGGGCGAAGCCCTGTGCAGGGAGGACGCTGGGATCGATTGAGTCTAGATCGATGTTTTCTGTTTCAGAGCCATTGCGAGATTTGTATATTTCCTTCACACGATCCATCTGCACGTTCAAAGCAGCTACCGAGGCTGTTGCAGACCTCTTCTCGAGGAGGGCCAACCCGCGCACGCCGAACTCGAATGCATCGCGGTAGCAGCCGCAGCGGACGAGACTGCGTACTAGAAGGACATAGACCTGGTCAATGATGGCATCATATTCCTCTTGGGTGATAGGCACAGTGCTGTTGTCTTCGTCTTCGTCATCTGATTCATTCGCCACCGTTTTGGGAGCCTGCTGGGAAGGGTCTATCTTCCGCCTGGCATGGAACTCGCACTCATCTGGGTCAACCACCGACTCCAGCAGTGCTAGCGCACGATATGAATCTGCAGAGGCGAGGTCGGGGAAGCCCAACTTTTCATACTGAATGCCTCGTTCAAGGTGGAGGTGGGGGTTGTGAGGGTCTGCATAGAGCCTAGTGGTTGTCTCGTTGCGAGCTTGGAGCAATTCTGATGCAGACATGATGTGATGTGTTCCAAGATGTAACAAATTTTACACACTCCTTGGTTTTCGACAGCCAAAACCGCAGTATAGAATCGATACTTAGCTGTGATATCGGGTTAGGAGATGTAGAGTGGTCGGGAAATAGCGGGACCTAGACTACAGCAGCTGAGCCTAAAGCACCGACACAATATCAAATGACTTTTGACTTTTATAAATGAAGTTTGTGATCTGCCCCTCTAGATATTCGCGCGGGCAATTCCTTTTTTATCGCAAAAAATTTCTACGATAAGGACGGTCACGTGAAGGTATATCGAATATCGAATATCGGCTACAGAAATTGTTGGACATGGTGGTCACCTGACCATCAGCCCGGTACGGCAGGCACCAACCCCCATAACTAGATAGTTGGGCATTCTGCCCTTTAGGAATTGATAACTCTCTCCCTCTTCAATTGCATCACTATACTATAGTCCCATTAGGTTATGAGACCCCTACTTTTCAAGCTAAAATCATTGCAGTAAAGAGGTATCTTCATTTATTAATTAAAACGAAGTCTAACTCGCGCAGAGAGAGTCGCGACTAGACAAAATAACATAATTAGTAGGACGGACCGCTGTAGAATATATAACGCGATAAATCAAAAATTCGCCGGCCCTACAAAAATAGATTAATCTAAGAATACCACTACCTAATTGAGAAAAAGATCAATATTTTTCAATAATATAATAATCCCAACTCTATAAGAGGTCGCCTATAATAGTAGATCTAGGAAATGGTATAGGACCAGTATAAATAGCCAATTAACCTCTCGTAGGGGTTAGTATACCGAAAAATAAAGATTAGGATAAGGTAGAAGATACCTTATACTTAATAGGAGACTAGAGTAAAGGTCTCCTAGCCGTTAGCAGCTTTATCTTATATAAGATAGAACCACTCCTAAAGGAAAAAGAAGATTTTAACAATTAGCTTAGAATAGTAACTAAGATTCTCGAAAGTCATAGTTTATACCGGTTAATCGATAAAAATATTAAGAGACTAGACCGAGATACCGCTAATACTAAGACTTAGATAAAACTAAGTATATAAGTCAGTACCTAGCTATAACTATATATCGACCTAGATATCGCTAAATATATTATATTAAGTAGGAAAAGAATAAAATAGGCCGATAACTTTATATATAAGTATAAGCTATATATATAAGGAGAAGGATATAGAGCCCTAAGTACTATAATTATTCGATTTATCGGAATAAAAAGAATAGATTTCTTAATAATAATAGAGTTTATTAATATACTAAAATAATAGTTTAAGATAGCTAACGATCTAAAAGCTACTATACCACTATACTAAGCGATTATTATTATAGTAAACTAACTATAGGAGATTATAGAACTTCGAAGCTTAATTAAAATTAAAAATAATAAACTTAAATTAATTAAAAACCCTATAGTAGAAATAATAATCTAAGATTTCTTCCTATATTACTTAGAAATATAGGATAAGGTTAAAGAGTTTAATATTAACGGTAGTATATTAGTATTAGTAATAAAAGTACTAAAGGGATAGTAGAATAACTATTAAATCTTAAGTAAAAAGACTAAGTTAACTAATACTCTACTATATAAAAAATATATAAGAAAGTATATTAAAGAATAGAGAAACTATAAGATATAATATACCACTAATAGGAACTGTTTCTACTATAGGGGATAGGGTTATAATATAAAAGATTGTTTCTATCTAGTAGTAGATAAAAGACTATAAAACTAGAAGCCGAAGCCTAGCCTATAGTATTAGAAGATATTAAGCTAATTTTATAAAAATAAGAGTTAATAGGTTAGTAGGAAGCTTACCGATTAGATATAATAGGTAAACTTTAATACCGTTACTATATTAGTAACTACTAATAAAGGAAACTACGATTTTAGAGGAATAGTAATAGTATAAAATAAAGAGGGCTTTAGCGGAATAGTAATAGTAAATAAACTAATATAACTCCTTTAGAATAGTATCAATTAGATACTTAATTTAGGATCTTCTTAGTATATCTACTTAAATAGAGAACTTTTTATTATATTCGAAATATATAAACTAGGAATAGTAATCGGTTAGGATTTAAGTACTAGATAGTAAGTAGTTATAGAAGGCTATAGTAATATTATATTACTAATCTAGAAACTAAATAGAATAAGATATAAACTATATGTCTATTATATATATAAGCTAGGGAATAAGTTTAATCTCCTTAGTCTAATAAAAATATACTAGGATTAAGGGATAAGATAGAATCCTAATAATATAGTAATTAAAGATAGTAATTAATAAGTAATAGGATATACGTTTATTATAAAGAATATTCCTATTATTAAACTAGCGGATAAGCCTTACCCTATCTATTATAAAGAAGGAGAAGGTCTAGTATATATCCTAATCTTAACTGAACTTATATACTAGAGACTTAGATATATAGGAAGCTATAAGGGATAAGTTAATAAGGATAAGCTAGGATATAATATTAGTACTAAATATTTTAATTATAAATCATATAGAAAAGGGAAGTCTAAGAAAATCATTTCCTAAGACTAGTAAGTAAGGGTAATAAAAGTTAGGTAACTACTTTATATTAACCTATACCCTATTAAACTAAAAGGAATCGGTAAAGATAATAAAATCGATAAAGAATATATAATAATTATTATAGATAATATATCTAGATTTTAAGTTATATTCTATATATCTAAGAAAAGTAATATATTATTAACCCTTAAGATATAGATTAAATAGTTTAAATAATATACCGGTTACTACCTAATAGAATAGAGATATAATAATAGAAAGGAATTTTTTTATTTTATTACTTAGGTAAAAACTATATTAATAACTATTAGTACCTTAATACTATATACCTATAAATAGAATAGAGTTTCTAAATATAGTAGTTACTATATTATATAGATAATAAGGATAATATATATTAATATAGGAATTATTCTAAAGGAACTGTAGACCGAAGTAGTAACTATAGCAGTATATATTATTAACCGACTAGCTTACTTAGGGAGTAAAGTCCTAATACTCGCTTAGAGAAAAGTAATAAACCTATAAGGAGACTAAGAGGTAATAAACCTATTATTTCTCCAAGTATAGTACTCTAAAGTATATATCTATAAACTAAAAGAAACTCGAATATAAGGAATAAAGATAGATCCTAGAGTATAGATCGGATACCTTATAGGATATAAAGGAGATAATAGGTACTATTACTATATCTATAATCCTAAAATAAAGAAAGTTTCGATATATAGAGATATCGTTTTTTAGGAAATAAGAATTCCTAAGATATATAATAGAACTAATAAAATTAAGATAGGAGAAGAGATTATTAATAGCCCTCTAGTAAAAAAAACACAGTTTATAATAGAAGAACTACTCTTTAAAAATATAAGAGTAGTAATAGAAATACTATTAAAAAATTTCTAAAATCTTTACCTTAGGATAATTGTAGAGTATACTAGCCTAGGGGAAGAGTATTAATAAGACTCTAAGATAAACTCTATAAATATAGAGGACGCTGAACTATTCTATAATATTAATAAGGAAGTTCTATAGGAAGAATCACTTAAAGATAGAATATAAGTACTTATATAAAGAGTACTAGAGATACTAGCTTAACCTACTTAATAAATATTACCTTTATAATCTAGAATTATTTATAAAGAACTAGTAATATACCTACCTCTTCTAGGAGTATTTAAAGAACTAAACTTACTATCTCCTATACTAATACTATTAAGATAACTAGAAATAAGATAGGTTAATATAAATCCTATATATCTTAACCTACTATAACTATTATACTAATCTAAAAGATCTATAAAAGGTTACCTACCTAAATACTACGATAATATAAAATAAGGAAAGTATAGAGTATATAACTAGAGTAGAGAAGGAGGATTATAATATACTATAAATAGAGATAAGGAAATAGGACTAGTACCTAAGGATTATTAGATAAATTTACCTTTTAGGATAGGTTTCACTCTATTATCTACCGAAAAAGGACTAGAATAAGGAATAGTTACCCTACCTCTAATAGGATAATAACTTAAGTTATAGAACGTTAAGATCCCTTAGATATATATAGAGGCTATAGTATCGAAGTAGAAAGACTAATAGTATACTATAATAGAAATATAAATTGAAAAGCTAAAAGCAGCTAAGATATATAAAATTATTAAGTAACTACCTACTAGAATAATAATCCTACTAAGGAAATAGGTCTTTAACCTTAAGATTAATAAAGAGAATATAGTCTAAGAGTTTAGAGTATACTAGGTAGTCTATAGAAATAGGTAAAGACTAGGGATTAATTTTAATAAAAATTATATACTAGTTATATAAAGAAAGATAATAAGACTATTTCTTAGTATAGTGGTTATAAATAATATATTTCTTAAGTAGGTCAATTATACTACGGTATATCTAAACGCAATTATCGATAATTATATTATTTTTATATAGTAGCTAGTAGGGTTCGAGAAAAATAACCTAAACTAAGAAAAGGAGGTCTACCTCCTTCTATAAGTAATATATAGACTCCGGTAAATAGGCTATCTTTAGTATAGTATAATTATAGAAGTACTAAAAAAGATAGGATTTAAACTACTAGTTAATAAACCCTATATTATAGTCTATAAGGAACTAAATATCTAGATTCTACTCTATATAGATAATACTCTAATTATATTATTAAACAAAGAAGGAATTAAATAGTTTAAAGATAAAATCCCCTTTAAGTACTATAATCTAGGAAAACTAGATCGATTTCTAGGGAGTAGCCTCTCCTAAGGAAAACTTAGAATATTCCTAAATTAATAGGCCTATATAGAGGAGATTATTATAAAAGCTAGCTTATAGAGTATAGTATAAGTCTATCTCCTAATAAAAATAATATATAAGTCTCTAGATATTATAAACTTAAAAGAAGATAAAGATATAAGGAAGATAGAGAATAATCTTAAAGAAGATTAACCTTAGGTTATAAAAGAGGAAGCGAAAAGATTTATCGAAGATATCGGTAAGCTAAGGTAGCTAACTGATAAATTAAGACCTAATATCGCCCTTATAGTTAATAAACTCTAGAGAAGAGCCTCTATCCTAAAAGAAGAGGATATCGATATACTTAAATAACTGAATAGATACGTTAAGGGGATAATAGACCTAGGTATCCTTCTTAGGAAAGACCTATCGATTAGTCTAATCGGATATATTAATATATTATATTACAATTATAAGGATAGTAAAAGCACTAAGGCGTTTATCTTTTACTATATTAGGGGACCTATTAGCTAGTCCTCTAAGAAAGAAGAAATTATCGCTAGAAGTAGTATAGTAGCGGAGTATATTACCTTTAATACTGTAATTTACAAGTGTATATAGCTCCTAAAGATTATAGATTAGATAGGAAAACGATAGAAACTACTAATTACTATCTACTTAGATAGCGATAATACAGTATCTATTATAAAAAAGGATAACTACTCGAAAGGAACGAAGTAGGTAGATACTAGATACCACTTTATTAGGCATATAGTCAGAGAAGGGATTATTAAACTCGAACTTATCGCAAGTATATAAAACATCGCAGATACCCTAATAAAGCCACTGGCGCAGGAGCTTTTTGAACTAATAAGAAAGAAGATAATAGCCAAGATACCTAACAAGGAAACCTGACAAGGTAAAAGTTAGACGAAATAACTCAATATCGAAAAAAAAAAAAAAAAAAAAAAAAAAAAAAAAAAAAAAAAAAAGTTTATAAAAAAAAAAAAGTTTAATAACAAAAAAAAAAAAAAAAAAAA